>NW_023657023.1:0-2659 GCF_015228065.2 Penaeus monodon | reverse complement strand
ATTTATATTTATATAATATATTATTTTATATTTTATATGAAATATTTTTATTAAATTTATTTTAAAATAATATTAAAAAAAAAAAAAAATATTTTTTATATAATAAAAAAAATTTTTTAAAGTGATTAAAATAAAATATTTTAAATATTATATATATAATATATATATATATGAATAATATATATAAAAAAATTATTATAATATAATATTTAAAAAATTTTTTAATTATATTTATAAGAATATATATTAGAATAAAATAGAATAAAATTAATATAATTTAATATATATATATGAATATACTTTATGAATATTTTGATATTTATATATATATAATATATATGAATTTTATATATATATTATATTATGAATTATATAAAAAATTTTAGTATTATATATATAATTATGTTTAAATATATTTTATTATTATATATTATTATAATGGTTTAAAATTAAATTTGGTGTGTGGGGTGTGTGTGTGTGTGGTGTGTGGTGTGTGTGTGGTGTGTGTGTGTGTGGGGTTGTTGTGTGTGTGGTGGTTATTTTTATATATTAAAATTATTAATATTATTATTATATATATTTGGGAATAAAAATTAATATTTATTAATATTATAATATTATATTTGTGTGAATTGTTTTATATATATTTATAAATATATTATAATTTTGAATATTTTTTATTTTATTTTATTTATTTATATATATATAGTGAATTATTATATTATATTTATTTTATAATTTAGTGTGTTGAATTATATTTTAAATTTTAAAATATTTTTTTTTTATCTTATTTTAAAATTTATATTTTATTATAATTTTAATATTTATTGTGTGTTATATATATGAATCTAAAATATAAATATATATAAATTTTAAATATACTATATATGAATATCTATATGAATATATATATGAATGTAATATATATTATAATATATATATATTTTAATATATTAAATATTAATATTATATTTTATATATATATATTTATTATATTCTATATATAATATATATGTGTGGGAATATCTATATGAATATAAATGGTGTAATAAAAATATTATAAATATAAATGTACATATAAATGATATATGAATTATAATATATATATATATATTAAATATTTTAAACATATTTGTTTTAATAAAATTTTTAATATTTTAATATATATATATATTATATAATATATAAATTTTGTATTTTTTAATATATATATTAATATATATATTTAAATATATATATATAATATATTATATTATAATATATTATAAAATAATTTATAATATATTATATATTATATTCTATATATTAATAATATATATATATAAAAAAAAAAACAAAAAAAATAAAAAAAAAAAAAAAAAACATTATTATATTAATAATTATATATATATAATATAAATTTTTATTAATATATTATTACATTATTATATATAATTATATTATAAATATTCAAAATATTTATATAATATTATTTTTAATATTAATATATATATATATATAATATATGATATATTATTATTCATATTTTATATATATAACATATATTTATATATATATTATATATATAAATATATATTATTTTTTCAATATATATTTTAATATATATATAATATTATTATATAATAAAAAATAATTATATTATATATTATTTATATATTAATTAATTATTATATAATATATAAAAATTTTTTTAAATTATAAATTTATATATATTATATATAATATATATATATAAAAAATATATATAATATAAAATATATATATTATTAAAATAATATTTTATAATATATTATATATTATAATATATTTTAATATAAATTATTTATATATATATATTTTAAAATATATATATATTATATATTTTCCCCAATATTTTCTTTATTAAAATTTTTATATTTCATTTATTTATTCTAAATATATTATATATATATATATATAATTTATAATTTTTATATTTTTATATATATATATTCATAATATTATTCATATATATATAATATATATAAAAATATAATATTTTATATATATATATATAAAATACACAAGGGGTTATAAAATGAATTGTATATTTTTAATATAATATTAAAATTAAAATATAATTCTTTATTATATATATTATAAATTTCATAATATATAAATATATTCATATATAATTATTTATGTATATTAATATATAATAATATATATAATATATATATATATATATTAAAAATATATTTCATATATATATTCATATATATATTCTATATATATATTATATTAATATATATATATTAATGGTGGTGTGGTGTGGGGGTGTGTGTGTGTGTGTGTGTGTGTGGTTGTGTGTGTGTAAATTAATAAAATATATATTCATATATATTTTTATTATATATATTTCATAATAAATATACAAATATAAATATATATTGATATAATATATATATATATATATATATATATTATATACTAAATTATCTTATATATATATAATAATATTATAATATTTTCTATATATTTTATATTATTTTTTCATAATAATTCCATTTTAAATATTTTCTTATATTATTTTAATTTTTAAATATATGTTATATTATATATATATATTTTATATATTTATATATTATATTATTTATATAATTATATATATTATATATTTTTTCAAAAAAATTTTTAATAT
>NW_023657022.1:0-2662 GCF_015228065.2 Penaeus monodon | reverse complement strand
CACCACCTCCGCACCCCCCATCCACCCTTCACCACACCCGAAAAACCTCCCATCCACCAATCCACTCACCACCCCTCCCCCCCCCCCGCTCCGCAAACCACCACTCCACCTACCTCCCGCCTCCCACGCCATCCCCTCCACCCACCCGCCTCCCACCTCCACTCACACTCCCTCCGCACGCCATCCACTTCCACCAACACCCGCCCGCTAGACCTCCTCCACCTCCACCCACCTCCCGCCTCCGCAACGCCATCCACTTCCACCCAACACCCGCTAGACTTCCTCCACCTCCACCCACCTCCCGCCTCCGCAACGCCATCCACTTCCACCCAACACCCGCTAGACCTCCTCCACCTCCACCCACCTCCCGCCTCCGCAACGCCATCCACTTCCACCCAACACCCGCTAGACCTCCTCCACCTCCACCCACCTCCCGCCTCCGCAACGCCATCCACCTCCACCCAACACCCGCTAGACCTCCCCCCCCCCCATGCAGCCTCGGCGTCAGACTCTCCTTCTCCCGAAATTCGCCGCCGTGTTTTGCAGTCGAAGGAGTTCAACAGGTTAATGGAACAAGAAATGTTTCGCTTCGAGGCTCCTTTGGGCGCAGAGGAGGGTGCGATTTTCTTCTTGCTTCCTCTCTCTCTTTTCTTCTTCTTCTCTTTTTCTTCTTCATTTCTTCCTCTACATTTCGCTTTTTTTTTTTACCTCTTCTCTTTCTTATTATTATTCGTCTTGTTCTTCATCTTTTTCTTTTTACTCCTTCTTCTTCTGCTTCTTTTCTTCTTCTTCTTTCTCTATTTCTTTGTTTCTTCTTCTTTTTATTAATTCTCTTCCTCCCCCTCTTCTTTCTTCCTCTTTTCTTTTCTTTCTCCTTTTCTTCACCACATTCTTCTTCTTTTGTTTCTGCCTTGTTTCTTCCTCTTCTTCCTCCTCCTACTCCCCCTTCTTCTCCCCCTTTGTTTTTTGTTTTTTGTTTGTTTCTGCTTCTTCTTCTCCTTCTTTTCATTGTTATCTTTATCACTGCTGTTATTATTAGTATCATTATCATCATCATCATATTATCATTATTTACTATTATCATCATGATAATTCTTTTTTATATTGTTGCAATTATCACTTTATGACAATCACATCATAATAATCATTATTCACCTTTTTCTTATTTTTCTTTTTCTTCCTCTTCTTCTGCTTCCAAAGTTCATAGTCTTAGCGCTCCCAGACGTCACTGTTGTTTATATCTATTTATAACAACAGTGACACTATAGTAACGCAAATGGTAATGATTATGATACTTATAAAAAAGATGATAATAATGGTAATGATGATGATACTGACAATAATGATGATAATAACAGCAACAATAACAAAAGCAACAATAACAATGGCAATGATAGTTATGGTTATAACTATTGATAATGCCAATGATAATAAAAAAATATAAAAAAGCAAATATAAAAAAACAAATAATGATAGTTATAATAATAATGATAATGATAATAATAATGATAAAGATGATAATAAGAATAGTAAGAACAATAATAAGTTATAATAATGATGCCAGTAATACTCATTAAATGATAAATTATTGATTTTAAAAACCCTTGCGATTATTCCAAGTAAAGATAAGAAAAAAAAAAAACATAGAAGAGAGACGAAAAAATGATGTATTCATAACCATAATCAATAAATCGTAAATGAGTGAGCAAAAATGTATCAATAAATCGTAAATAACTGAACCAAAATGTACCAATAAATCGTAAATAAACGAACCAAAATGTATCAATAAATCGTAAATAAACGAACCAAAATGTAACAATAATAAGAAAAACCCGCCTCGGCTTGCATGACCTTCCAGGCCACCCATTCCGCGTCCAACGAACCGCCATGTGAAGTCAAGTCATCACACACTTCGGTAACTTTAATCATTACTCTCTCTCTTTCTCTCTCTCTTTCTCTAGCGCGCGCTCTCTCTCTCTCTCATTCTATCTGGCTTTTTTCTGGTCTTTTTCTTTCTCCTTGTCTCTTTCTCTCTTTATCTCATTCTCTCTCAGTCTAGCTCTCCTACTGTCTCTCTCTCTCTCTCTCTCTCTCTCTCTCTCTCTCTCTCTCTCTCTCTCTCTCTCCCCTCTCTCTCCTCTCTCTCTCTCTCTCCCCTCTCTCTCTCTCCTTCTCTCTCTCTCTCTATCCTCTCTCTCTCTCTCATTCTCTCTCTCTCTCTCTTCTCTCTCTCCTCCTCTCTCTCTCTTTTCTCTCCTCCTTCCCTCTCTTTCCCCTTCTCTCTCTCTCTCTCTCTCTCTCTCTCTCTCTCTCTCTCTCTCTCTCTCTCTCTCTTCTCTCTCTCTCTCTCCCTCTCTTTCTCTCTCTCTCTTCTCTCTCCCTCTCTCTCTCTCTCTCTCTCTCCTCTCTCTCTCTCCTCTCTCTTCTCTCTTCCCTACTTCTCTCCTTTTCTTTCTCTCTTCTCTCTCCCCCCTATCTCTCTCTCCTCTCTATCTCTTCTTCCTCCCCCTTCTCTCTCCCTCTCTCCTCCCTTTCCTCTCCAATCTCTCTCCTTCTCCTTTTCTTTCCTCTGTTTCCATATTTCCTACTCTTTATCTCTACCCTCCTTACCCCCACCTCGTTAAATTCCTCCCATCCTCTCTCTCCCTTTCCTTACAACCTT
>NW_023657021.1:0-2663 GCF_015228065.2 Penaeus monodon | reverse complement strand
GGGAAAAAATTTTATAAAAATTTTTTAAATAAAAAAAAAAAAAAAAATAAAAAAAATTTTTAAAAAAACAAAAAAATTAAATAAAAAAAAAAAAAAAAAAAAAAAAAAATAAAAAAAAAAAAAATTTTTTAAAAAAAAAAATTTAAAATTTTTAATAAATAATTAAAAAATTTTTTTTTTTGTTTTTTTTTTTTTTAAATTTTTTTTTTTTTTTTTTTTTTTTTTTTTTTTTTTTTTTTTTTTTTTTTTTTTAATATAAAAAAAAAAAAAAAAAAAATTTAATATAAAAAAAAAAAAATTTTAATAACTAAATTTTTTTAATTTAAAAAATATATAATTATTATATATTAATTTAATAAAAAAAAATTTATATATAATATAAATTTTTTTTAAATTTTAATTTTTTTTCCCCTTAAATTTTAAATTTTTTTTTTGGGGTTTGGGGGGGGGGTGTGGGTTTTGGGGGTTTTGGGGGGGGGGGGGGGGGTTTGGGGGGGGGGGGGGGGGGTTTTTGGGGGGGAGGGGGGAAAAAAAAAAAAAAAAAATAAAAATAAAAAAAAAAAAAAAAAAAAAAAAAAAAAAAAATTTAAAAAAAATAAAAATAAAAAAAAAAAAAATAAAAAAAAAAAAAAAAAAAAAAAACAACCCAAAAAAGGGGAGAGGGGGGGGGGGGGGAAAAAGGAATATTTGTTGGGGTGGGGTTGGGGGGGGGGGTTGGGGTTTTTAAAAAGGTAAGGTTTTGGGAAAGGAATGGGGAAAAGAAAAAAGAAAAAGGGAAAAGCAAAGCCATGGGCCAGGGGGAAAAAGAAAGTAAAAAAAAGAAAGAAAAGAAAAAAAAAAAAAAAAAAGAAATGAAAAAAAGAAAAGAAAAAAAAAAAAGAAAAAAAAAATGAGTTGGTGGGTGAAAAAAAAATAAAAAAAAAAAAAAAAAAAAAAAAAAAAAAAAAAAAAAAAACACCCCCAAAACCAAAAAATATAAATATTTTTAATATTTTTATTATAAATATATATATAATATATAATATATTTATAATATTTTGGGTTTGGGGTTTTTGGTTGGTTGTGTTTTGGGGGGTTGGTGTTTTTGGGGGGGGTGTTTGTTATTTATTATATAAAATTAAAATATATATTATAATTATATTATTATTTTAATTTTTAATATAATATTATATATTTAATAAAAATTTTTTAATTTAATTTTTATATATTTATATATAATATTATATTATATATATTTTTTTTTTAAAAAAAAATATATATATTTATATAAATTATATATATATAATATATATATATATATATTTATTATTTTAATATATAAAAAACCCAAACCACAACACTACACACACACACACCACACACACCACCCCCCCCCCAAAAAAAACAAAAATTAAAAAATATTTTAAATTTTAATAAAATTTTATTTTTAAATTTTTAAAATTTTTAAAAATTCTTTTAAAAAAAAATTTTAAATATAATATAAAAAAATTATATTTTATATATATAATATATATAAAATATTATTATATATATATATATAAAAATATATAATATATATATATATACATTTTATATATATATATATATATATATATTATATATTATTATTAATATTATATTTTTATAATATTATATATATATATATATTATATATATGATATATTTTATACATATATATGTGATATATGAAATATATATATAAATACACACACACACACACACACACACACACACACACACACACACACACACACACACACACCTCACATTAGCTTAAGTGGCAAGCAAGGTTGAGGTAGACCGAGAAATCATTCCTTGGCGATATTGATATACAAAGCCTTCGATGGCTCTGAGACATGGCGACAAGTCGTTTGTTAAGCAACTTATCGGTGATGGCACAAAAAGGTGAGATGAGATATTATATATATACACACATAATGCATATGTGCATAATGTATATATATATGCACACATATGCATATAGATATAGATATAGATATTGATATGATAAATATATGTATATATATGTATGTATATGTATATATATGTATATATATACATGTATATATATATACATATATATAATATATAATATATATAATATATTTATATATAATATCTATATTATATTTTATCATATTTATATATATAATTTGTATGTTTTGTGTGTTATTATTTATTCTATTCACCTTTTTTTTGCCCTCCCATAATTTTTTTCAACGTTGTGCCTTTTCCGGGAATCGAACCTTTTATTTCATTCGCCGGAATGATTTCTGGTTCTACCCAACCTTGGGGGTTCCACTTAAGCCTGAAGGGAAAGGGGGGTGTGTGTGTTGGGGTGGTTTGGTGTGTTTGGGGGTTGTTTTGTGTTTTTTTTTTTTTTTATTTTTTTTATATATATATTATTATATATATTATATATATATATATATATATATAATATATAACAATATAATATATAATATATTATATTTTATATATATAATATAAAATATATTTTAAAATTATATATATAATTTTATATATATTTATAAAATATATTATATATATATTAATTATAATAATATTTATTTATATATTTCTATATTATATTTATATTTTTATATATTATAATAAAAATAAAAATTAAAAATAAAATATAAAAAATATATATAATATATAAA
>NW_023657019.1:0-2671 GCF_015228065.2 Penaeus monodon | reverse complement strand
CACCCCCCCCAAAAATAAATTTCCCCAACCTCAACCCCCTTTTCCAAAAAATTTTTAAACCCAATCTCCCCTCCCCAATTTCTCAACTCCACTTCCCCTCTTTCTTAATTATTTTAATTTTAATTTTTTTTTTTTTTTTTTTTTTCCTCTTTTCCTTTTTTTTTTTTTTCTTTTTTATTTTTTTTGTTTTAAAATTTTAAAAAATATTAATAAAATATTATTAAAATTTTTTGGTATAATAATAGTTTGGGTGTTTAACCACCAACCAAACCCCAAAACCCAAACCCCCCCCACAAACTTTTATTATTTTTATTTTTAAAATAATATATATAATAATATTTTGGGTTATATAAATATATATATATAAAAAAAATATATATAATATATAGTAATAATAATAAAAATTTTAAAAAAAATATATATATTATATTATAATAATAATATTTTATTTTTAAATATTATATATATATATAATATAATTAATAATATTTTAAACAATATAATATATATATATATTATTATATAAAAATATATTTTGTCTGGGTGTGTGTTTTAATATATATTATATATATATATATATATATAAAAATATTATATATAAAGGGAAGGTTAGATGAAGATATATAGGTTACAATCCCCAATAGTATATTCTTTTACAGGTGGGCATCTCTTCTTGGGGATTGGCTGCGAAGTGAGGGGATCCCCGGAGTCTATGCCTCAGTCAGTGAGCCATACCTTGGGTCAATAACCAGTGGATGCAATAATTGGTTTCAACCCACTAAGCTGAGAGAGGAGAATGGAAGAGAGAGAGAGAGTTGGGGGGAGAGAGAGAAAAGGAAGAAAAGGGAGAAAAGAGAGGAAGAAAAAAGGAGGAGAGAGGGGGAGAGAGGGAGGAGGGGAATTGAAGAGGGGAAAGGGAGGGAAAAAAAGGAGAGGAGAGAGGAGAGGAGAAAAAAGAGAGAGGGGGGAGAGAGAGAGATGGAGAGAGAGAGTATTGGAGAGAGAGAGAGAGATAGAGAGAGAGAGAGAGAGAGAATGAAGAGGGGGTAGGATGAGAGAGAAAGAAAGTGGGGAGGGGATAAGGAAGGAAAAGATTGAAGAAACTGGAAGAAAGATATAAGACACTTATGCGCGACTGAGTGTATTCGTTTTCATAAGTGTTTAAGTGCATTATAGGAGTCCGTTGCGATTTTGGAATGCTATTTACGACGCCGCTGGAGTCACCACGTCGCACACAGTGATTCTCTTCAGGTCTCCTTACCTGTCAGAGTGACCTGTGAGTCAAACGGGTAAATGACGGAGGGGTTGGAGCCGAGCCAAGTGAGGATGCGTGTAGCGTGGCCATTTTAGAGGTTGCGTCATGAGTCCTGCATTTCTTTTTATTTGCTTACGAAATGTGTCGATTCGTTTGACTGTCCATTAATCTATGAAAAAATCGTTTTTGCTTCAGCATTTATCTGAATGGCATTATTTTCCATATGTATTTCTAGTATTATATCCACCTCTTGTTTTAGATGTAGAACAACCTAGCATATCAGTTACCATGTTAAATGTTGGCCTGTTGTCGGCTTTGTATATATATATATCATGAAAGATGTATAAGTTACTAAGTTGGGTAGATGATAGTACTCAAACTGATATGATGATGTTCGGTTAGGTATATAAGTATGTATGCAGGTATGTTTTTATGCATTGCAAATGTGAATTTACTTGTTAGTATGCACACACACATATGTCAATATATCCATCTGCTTGTTATGCATTTACATAGTATATATAAAGAAATGCACTAAAAGTAAAAAACTTTTATCGTAATCCTCAAGTATTCCTTACCTTGCAAGCTAAATCATCTCTCTCTCTCTCTCTCTCTCTCTCTCTCTCTCTCTCTCTCTCTCTCTCTCTCTCTCTCTCTCTCTCTCTCTCTCTGTTTCTCTTTCTCATTCTACCTACCTACCTAAACGACGTGAAAAGAGAGAAAATACAGCTAATTTAGAGAGAACTACTGTGAAGTCAGATCACATTAACCACACAAGAAGGAGGTAAGACATCAGGAAAAAGTCTTACACATACATTCTTCTTAATAATACATCAAACTATGTAAGATCCAGTGAGGAATAGAGCAAGATATCAACATTATAACAATAATAATAATAATATTTATAATAATAATAAAGATAATAATAATAACAATAATAGTTATAATAATAATAATAATAATAATAATAATAATAATAATAATAATAATAATAACGATAATAATAATAATAATAATAAAACATTTATAAAACGTTATACTTATATGTATTAATGATATAATACAACATAACAATATAAAACAAATATTGAACAATAATAATCAAACCTGTTATAAGTTTAATAATGACATAAAACTAATATAAGATAATAAAGATAATGATACTGATATGATAATAATAATAAACAGCATAAAATAATGGAATAATATAAATATGATAGAATAATATAATAAAATAAAATAATAGTAAAGGAATAGCATGATAATAAGAGAGAATAAGAAAAAAATAGTGATAAAGATAATGATAATATTAAATTAACATCAAAATTTAATCAATCATAAAGAATATAATAATGATAATAGTAAAAACATTTAATCATAAGATAATAACAAAAAGCGATAATAAATTAGAACAAT
>NW_023657018.1:0-2672 GCF_015228065.2 Penaeus monodon | reverse complement strand
ACCCCCAAAAACAAAATCAAATCATTTTTTTAAAAACTATTTTCCTAATTTCCTTTTTAAATTTTTTAAAATTTTTTTTTTAATTTTTTTTTAAATTGGGAAAATTTTTAAATTTTTCAATAATAAAATACCACACAATTTTAATCAAAAAATAAAAATAATACTTTTTTTTAAAATTTTTAATCATTATCAATTTATTTTTTTAAATTATTTTTTTAAATTTTTTTTTAAAAAACCCTAAAAAATTTTAAAATAATAATAAAAAATAAAAATATAAAAATTTTTAAATACTTAAATTATTATACTTTATTTTATTATTTTTTTATTACGTAAAAAAAATTTTTTTGGCAAATACTAAAATAAAAAAATATAAAATAATAATAATTAAAATAATAAAATAATAATAATAAAATTTTTAATATTTTCAAATTTATAAAATTTTTTTTTTCCCCTTTTATATAATTTTTTTTTGTTAAACTTTTAATTAATATATTCCCCTAAAAATTTAAAATAAAAAATTTAAAAAAAAAATTTTTTATACCCCAAAAAGCAATTTTTCCCTAATTTCCCTTTTTCACTTTTGGGTTTTTTTTTTTTTTTTTTAAATTATAAAATTCCCATTACAAGTTTTTTTAAACTCATTTTACGTACCCCAAATTTATATATTTCTCATTTTCCTCTTTCCCAATTTTTCAATTTTTACTTTTTAATTGATTTTTTTATTGTTGGGGGGGGGTTTTTTTTTTTAAATAATCTAATCCAAACAAAAATATTAAAACAAAAATATAAAATAAAACTTTATAATTTTATTTTTTTTTTTTAAAGTTATTCTAAAATTTTTATTTTTAAATTTTTTTGAATTTAAAAAAAGTCAAATTTGGTTTCTTTTTCTTTTATCCCCCCTTTTTTTTTAAAACTTATATTTATTTTTTTGTTTTTAAAAAATATATTTTTTTTTTAAATCTAAAAAAATAAAGAAATTAATAATAATTAAAAATTAAAAATTTAAAAATAAAATTTTTTTAAATGTTATAAAATTTTTTATTCTCTTTTATATATATTTTTATATTAAAAATTTTAATTTATTACTTTTATACCCAAAATAATTAAATCCCCCAAAAAAAAAAAAATTTTTAATTTAAAAAGGTTTTTGCAGATTTTTTTTGTTTTTGGGAATTTTTTTAAATTTTTTTAAAATAATAAAATTTCTTTTATTCAGTTATCAATTTTATTTTTTTTTCATCATATTTATATTATCATTTTATATATTTTTTTGTTTTATTTATCAAATTACAAACTATTTTTTATATTAAAAAAAATTTTTGCAAATTTCCCCAAAATTTTATACTTAATAAAATAAAATTTTATAAAAAATTTTTATTTTTATTTTTTTATTCGTTTTACTATTTTTCTTTATAATAATTTTTTTTTTCAATTATATAATCAAATAATAGAAATAACAAAAATTTACTAAACAATAAAAATTTTTTTAAAATAAATTTATTTATATCATTTTTTAATTGTATCGTTATTATTTGTAATTATTACTGTTTAAAATTTATTTTTTGGGAAATTTATACTACCAGTAAAAATAATAAATAATGATAAAAAATTTAAAAATTTAAAAAATTAAAAAATTTATTTAACCCGTTTTTTATTAATTATTTTATTATTAAATTTTTTTAAAAGAAAAAAGGCTTTTTGGGAAATGTTCTAAAAATTTAAGATAATAGTAATAAATAAATAATAATAAAAAAAAATAATAAAAAATTTAAAAATTTAAAAATTTTAATAATTAATAATAATAATATTTTAATAATATTCAAATTTTATCAAAATTCTCTTTATTCTAACTTTATCATCATTATTGTTATATTAAAAAAATTTGGAAATTTTTTCTTATTACCAATAATTCCAAAATCCCCAAAGAAATCGAAAAAACGTCTTTTTTGGAGTATACTCTAAAAAGGGCTATTTTCCTAGTTTTTGCAGCTTTTTGACTTTTGGGAATGTTTTTTTTAAAATTTTTTTTATATTATATATGGAACAATTCCTCTTTTTTCATCATCTTTACATGTTACACATTATTACGTTATCATCTTTTCATTTTATCATCATTATCTCATCTTACATTTTATTGCAATTTTTATCATTTATTCAATTGTTTCATTTTTATGCAATTTTTGGGAGTTAAGTATATTTTTTGCATAATATAATAACCACAAAATAATATAGTAAAAACAAAAATAATAACAATAATAACGTTTTTTATAATAATTATTTTATCATTATCTTATTATATCTTTTTTACTGAATTATTACTTTTAATTTAAAATTATTTTGCAATTATACTCCCAGTCAAAAAATAATAATGAAAATAATAAAATAAAAATACTAAAAAATATTTCCATAGCATTATTATTTATTATACTTATACTTATTATTATTATTGTTATTATTACAGATATAATGATTTTTGGCATGATACAATATTAAGATAATAGTAAAAAATAAAATAAAATAATAATAAAAATAAAAATAATAATAATTTTAATAATTTCAAAATGTTTAAAAATTCTCTTTTATTTCCCCTTTTTCCTATTTTAATAAAAATTTTTGGAAATTATTTCATTATTACCCTAATAATTCCCAAATCCCCAAAGAAATCGAAA
>NW_023657017.1:12500-25000 GCF_015228065.2 Penaeus monodon | reverse complement strand
TTTAGTTGATAGGGGGCGGTGGGAAATTTTAATATAACTGTTACAAAAATTTACCCCCCCCTTTTTTTTTTTTTTTGGGGGAAAAAAAATTTTTGAAAAGTTTTTGTTGTTAAGTTTTTTTTTGTTTTAGTTTTTTTTGGGGGGGGGGGGGGGGGGGTTTTTGGTTTTGGCAAAACCATTATTTTTTCCTTTGAAAAATTTTAAAGTCAAAAATTCTGGGGGATACAAGGGGAATTCAAATTATTTAGTCTCGGAAATAAAACCTCAATGTGTCTTTCAGAATTTAATTTTAAAACCCGATTTTTCGCCAATTCAGGGGGCCCTGTAAAAATTTTAAAAAGGGGGGAAATTTTGCTTTTTTTTTATTTGCTTAGTTGGGGGAAGCGGGGGCCAATTTGACCCCTAAAGAAGAGGAAGAGGAGGGGAGACCCCCTTTTTTTAAGGAATTATCAAAACCCCCAAAAAAGAAGAACCAAAAGGGTTGGGTCCCAACCCCAAAAAAAAAAAGGAAATGTACCAAAAGATAAAACCGGATTCCGGGGAAAGGGAAATGGGGCCCCTAACGACTACCGGTCCCTGAAAAACTTTAAAATGGGGCCCGGGAGAAAAACCTGTTAAAAAAGGATAGATTTTTGGATGATAAAAATTTGCATTTTTAAAAAATGAATGAGAACGATGTAAAAAATATAAGTTTCTAGAATAAAAGTATTAGTACTTATCAGAACGAAAGCAAAAGTTATACTGAGTTTTTAAAAACGAAAAATACAAAAAGAAAAATATTGTCAAAAAAGCACATAGTTCCCAAGTCAAATGTTTTATTCACTTTTAATTTGTGTTTTTTGGTTATGTTTTTTCCCTACGGGAATTATATAAAGCTCATGATTTGGGTGATAATGAGGCATGAACAGCAAGTTAGTCATAAGATATGATGTTGTACTATATAATGATAATAATAATGGTAATGATGATAATGATAATAATGACGGATAATAATAAAAGGAAGAAGTAAAAACTAAAGATAATAAAAAGAATTAAAGAAAAGAAATGAGGGGGTGGCAAAAATGATAATAAAAAAATAATAAGATAATAATAAAAATGATAATAATAACAGATAATGAAAAATAGTAAGTAAGTAGATTTGGGAATAAAAAAAATAAAATAAAATTTAAAGGGAATGAAGTGATGATAAAATATGGTAATGAAAATATGATAAAAATAATATGATAATGATATTGATAAAGATAATAATTATAATGTAACAGAAGAATTAACACCCAAAAATAATAGTGTTACCGTTTAAATATATTTCGACGCGAAATCATAATTCCATGGGGATCCCATGAGATGGAAAGCAAAATGAAAAAAAAACAAGGAGAAAAGAAAAAAAATGAAAATGGGTTTAAACACAAAACAAAAATAGAGAAAGAAAAAAAAATAAAAGGGTTAAAGAAAAATAAAAAAAAATCTGTTGCCAAGCACACTAGCCCGGAAGAATGTAACTGAAAGGAAAAAAATTTAAAAGAAAAAAAGGAGAGAAGGAGAGGCGAGAAAAAAAGAGGTTGATAATGGAAAGAATAGAGATGGAAGGGCAGACTGGTAGAGGGTTAAAATTATTAAGGTAAAAAGATAGATAAAGATTTGAAGGGTAGATAGAAGAAGAGAGAGAGAGAGAGGGGGAGAAAGGAGAGAGAGAAGGGGAGAGAGGGAAAAAAGAGAGAAAGAGGGGGGGGGGGGGGGAAAGGAAAAAAAACGAAAGAAGATAGGGGTAGATAAGGGTAAGATTTGAGAGATAAAAGAAGATAGAAGAGGGGAGAGGAGAGAGAGGGGGAGAGAGAGGGGAGGAGAGAGGAGAGAGGGGAGAGAAGAGAGAGAGAGAGAGAGAGAGGGGAGAGGAGAAGAGAGAGAAGGAAAAAAAAGGAAAAAAGAGAGCAAAGAGTAGATAGAGATGATAAAATAAATGATAGATAGATATAAAGATAGATAGAGATAATAGAAGATAGATAGAAAAAGAGAAAGAGAAGAGAGAGAAGAGAGAGAGAGAGGGGGGAGATAGAGAGAGGAGGAGAGAAAAGAGGAAGAGAGAGAGAGAGAGAGAGAGAGAGAGAGAAGAGAGGGGGAGAGAGAAGAAAGGAAAGAGAGGGAAAAGGGGGAAAAGGGGGGAAAAGAGAGAGCAAAGAGAAGATAGAAATAGATAATAGTTAGAAAAATATTTAGATGATAGAGAAAGGAGAGAAAAAAGGGGAGGGGGACAGACAGACAGGAGCAGGCAGACAGACCTACCCCAAACAACAGACAAACAGAGAGAGAAAGAAGTAAGAACCGGGAAAAAGATAAAACCCCCAAAGTGACGACCCAAAGAAGAAGGAAAGGCAAGGCAAAAGAGAAAGAGAAGAAGAAAGAGAGAGAAGTTTTATCTGACTGCCAGCTGCCGGAGGACCGGAGAAGCAAAAGCTGCTAAAAAGTTTTAATAAATAAATCATACGGAGTTAATTTTTAAGAAAAATTTAAATTTCTGGATGAGATTTTTTTGCTTTTTGTTTGGTTTTTTTGCTTATTAGTTTTTTGATGTTTTACTGTTTTTTTTAATTATTTTTTATTTTTTATTATTATTTTTATTTTTTTTTATTATTATTTTTTTGCTCTGGTTGATTCTAAAAGGCTCGTTTTTTTTTGAGGATATCTTTTTTTTTTTTTTGACAGTGATTTTTGTTTTGTTTTTTTGGGTATCCATCTCACTGTTTAAATGTAAAATATATAATATATATTAAATATATAAATATATAATATATTATATAATATTAAAATATATATTTTATTAATATAAAAATATATATATATATAAATATTTTAAAATAATAATATATAACAATTTTAAAAACAATTATATATATTCACAAACAAAACACAACACACATACCACACACACTTTATATCTATATCTTTTATTTATAAAACTGCTATAATTCTATATTTACACACACACAACACACACACACACCACAACACACAAACCCACAGCACAAACACCACCACACACACAAAACACACACCCACAAACAACAACACCACCCCAAAACAATATTATATATATTATATATATATATAATTTTATATTAATTTACAACACATATAGAGTAGTATGCGCGCGCGCGCGCGGTTGTGGGGGGTGTGTGTATGTCTGTATGTGTATCTTATAGCAGAAAAGCTCAGATTTTTACGTAGATCTTCTCTCTCCTTTTTCTTTCTCCGCTTCTCATCCCCACTATCCTCAGAAAAATATGATATTTATCTAGCTTCTGCACTTCCCACTGAATATTTAAAGTTTTTTCTTTTTTTTTCACCTTCAAAAATTCACATGTTTTTTTAAGAGATATTTACATTTTTTTCCCTCAAAATTTTTCATAAAAGCTTTACTGAAAACTCACTCACTAGCAAAGTGGGGTTAACCTCGAATGCAGATATGATATGACTTTTGTATACATTTTCTATTTTTTATGCTATTGTTTTTAATAAAGATAACAATTAGATAATAGTGATAAAAATGAGATAATAAAAAATAATAAAAATAATAATAATAACTTATCTTGTTTTTATTATTTTATTATTACAATATTTTTGTTATTATCTTTTATCCTTTCATAAATTCAATCATACATTATCTTTTTTCTTATATGATGTGATGATGATGTACATATCATCATGGTCGTTTTTATTGTATTATTATTTTTTATTTTTACTACTACAAAATATACTATTAATACTATTTTTATTATGTTATTATTATCATTGGTATTTTTTATTATTTTTATTATTTTGTTATTATTATTAATATTATTATTATTATTATTATTTTTTTATTATTATTATTATTATTATTATTATTTTTTATTATTTTATTACATTTTAATTATTATCATTTTATCATTATCCTTTTATTATCATCATTTATCTCTTCATTATATCATTTAATACGTTTTCATTTTTATTATTACTGTTTTTATTATTTTATTGTAATGATAACGTTATTTTTTTTCTAAAGCATTTTTTATTTTTATTATTATTATTATTATTATTATTTTTATTTTTATTTTATTATTATTATATTATCTCATCATCACATCATCATTATTATAAATTTTATTGTTAAACATTTTATAATTGTTTTTTTTTTTTGGGGTTTTTTAAATTACTATTGTATTTTTGTTATTATTTTTATCTCTTGTGATTATTCTCAATTTTTTTACTAAAACTTTATTTTTTGGTTTCTATCATTTCCCTCATGAGTACGTTATTTTTATTTTTAATTAGTAGAATAGATCTTTTTTAGTGTTGGATAATATCATTTTTTCTTTTTATTATCCTTTTCATGTTCTGTTCCCCCCGTTACAGTTCTCTGTTTTCCCAAACATCCTTCTTCGTTTTTCCCCCCCCTCTCGTTTTTCCCCTTCTCTCGTTTTCCCTTCCTCGTTTCCCCTTCCCCTGTTTTCCCCTTCTCTCGTTTTCCCCCTTTTTGTTTTCCCCTTCTCTTTTTTTCCCCTTCTCCGTTTCCCCTTTCTCTTTTCCCTCCCCCCTTTTCCTCTTTTTCCCTTCTCCTTTTTCCCCCTTCTCCTTTTTCCCCTTCCTCTTTTTTTCCCTTCTTCTTTTCCCCCTTCTCCGTTTTTTCCCCTTTTTCCCCTTTCCTCTTTTCCCCCCTTCTCTCGTTTCCCCCCTCTCGTTTCCCCTTTTCTCTCTTTTTTCCCCTTCTCTTTTTCCCCCTTCTTCGTTTTCCCCCTTCTCTCGTTTTCCCCCCTTCTCTCGTTCCCCCTTCTTCTTTTTTCCCCTTCCCCTTTTTTCCCCCTTCTCCGTTTCCCCTTCCCCTTCTCTCGTTTTCCCTTTCCCCTTTCCCCCTTCCCCTTTTTTCCCCTTTTTTTCATCCAAATTTTTCCCAGTTTACCCTTTTTTTTTTTTTTTTTTTTTTCCTTTTTTTTCCCCTTTTTCTTTTTTCCCTTTTTTCCTTTTTCCCTTTTTTTTCCCTTTTTTTTTCTTTTTTTTTTCCCCCTCTTTTTTTTTTTTTTTTTTTTTTCCCTGCTTTTTTTTTTTCCCTTTTTCTTTTCCCTTTTCTTTTCCCCTTTTTTTTCCCTTCTTCTCCCCCTTTTGTATCCCATCATTTTTTCCCCACTTTTTTTTCCCCCCATTTTTTCCCCCCCCCCATCCTCTCCCGGGCTTTTTTATTCCCCCCCCACTTTCCTCGGGGTTTTTAGCTTTTCCCCCTTTTTTTTTTTCTCTCCTCTCTCGTTTTACTGGGGTTTTTTGTTTTCAGCTTTGGATTTGGGGAAGGGGACTAATCCTTCTCTGCCCTTTGTAAGTGTGAGTGACATTTTTTCCTTTTTTTCCACTTCTCTGTTCGGGTTGGGAGTGCGTGTCTGTGTGTGAAGGGGGTGTGGGAGTGTGTATGTGTGGGTGCGTAGGGGGATATCATCTATCTGCTGCGTGTATCTGTATTCTTTTTTGGGTCTGTGTCTTGTCTATGTTTTTTTTTTAAGAATTATATGTAACTATCGTCTCTCTATCTATTGTTACAAACGATAAGGGAAACACGCGCACACATTTTTTTTTTACATTTTTTATTTTTATTAATTCTTATTTTGCAAGTTCTTTCTTGGTCTCTTGTGTTTCCCCTTTTTCCAACCCCTTTCCCGCTCCCCGATCGATTTTAACCTTTTATTTTCCCGCTTTTTCTAATTTTTTTCCTTCTCCCCTTTTTTTCTCTGCCCCCCTTCCCCCTATTTGCCCTTTCCCCCCTTAACTTCCTCTTTACTCTTTCCTCCTTTTCCCCCTTTTTTTTTTTCTCTTGTGTAACATCTTAATATCCTTGCTTCCTTCCTTTTCCTTCCCCCCTTTCTTTTTTTTTCCTTCCCCCAATTTCCCCTCTTTCACTTTTTTTTTCGAAAATCCTTACTTCCTCTCCGTCTTCTTGTTTTTTTCTTCCTCTCGTCCTTTTTTACTTTTACTCTATTCTGCTCCTCTTTCTCTTTTTCCCCCCCTCCCAACTCTTCGTCATCTATTATTTTTTTCCTCCCATTTTTTCCCTCATCCCCCCTCCCCCCTCCCGTTTTACCTACCTATCTACTATCTAACCCACCTTCTTCCCTCATCTCCCCTTTTCCTCTTCCTCTCTTCTTCTCCCCTCTCTCTCCTCTCTCTCTCTCTCTCTCTTCTCTTCTCTCTCCTCTTCCTTTTTCTTCTCTATCTATCATCTATCTATCCCAATTTTTCCCCCACCCCCCTCTCTTCTTTCCCTCCTCTCCTCTCTCTTTTCTTCTTTTTTTTCTCCCCTCTCTCTCTCTCTCACTCTCTCCCCCTTCTCCCCCTTTTCTTCTCCCTTCTCTCTCTCTTCCCTTTCTTTCCCTTTCCCTTTTTTTTTCCCCCCCCCCCCCCCCCCCCCCCTTTTTTCTTTCTTTCTCTCCTCTCCCCCTCTCTCTCTCCTCTCCTTTTCTCTCTCTCTCTCTCTCTCGTTCTCTCGTCTCCCCTTTCTCGTTTCCTCTCCGTTCTCCTTCTTCTTTTCCTTTCTTCCCCCTTTCCCTTTTTTTTTGTTCTCTTTTTTCTTCCCCCCTCTCTTCTCCTCCTTCTCCCTTTTTTTTCCCTTTCCTCTTTTCCCCCCTTTCTTCCCCCTCCCCTTCTCCTTCTTCTTCTTCCTCTTTTTCTTCTTCTTTTTCCCTCTCTCTTCCCTCTCTCTCTTCTCCCTTCTCCCCTTTTATTATTTCCCCCCTTCTTTTTTCCCCCCCCGCCCCATCCTCTTCCTTTCCCCCAAATTACTTCATCACACCCCCCACATGGGCAAAAAGGGGGTTCCCCCCCCCGGGGGGGGAACATTTTCAAAAAAATATCCAAAAATCCAACCTAACTCGGGTTTTCTTTAAATTTTTTTTTTTTTTTTTTTTTTCTGTTTAAACCACCCCCAACACACCCCACTTTTTTTAGTAGTGTGTTTAAAAAAAAATTAATTATTAAAATATAAAAAAAAAATTACAAAAAAAAAAAAATAAATTAAAAATAATTAAAATAAAATAAAAATTTTTGGGGGGTTGGTTGTTTGGGGTGGGGTGGTGGTGGGGGGGTGTTGGGGGGTGGTTTGGGTTGGTTTTTGTTTGTGTTGGGGGGAAAAAAAAAAAAAAAAAAAAAAAAAAAAAAGGTATTTTATTTAAAATAATTTTAAAAAAAAAAAAAAAAAAAAAAAAAATATATAATATATATATATTTTTTTTTTTTTTTTTTTTGTTTTTTTTTTTTTTTTTTTTTTTTTTAAAAAAAAAAAAAAAAAAAAAAAAAAAAAAAAAGAAAAAAAAAAACAAACAAAAACACCCCCCCCCACACAAAAAAAAAAAAAAAAAAAAAAAAAAAAAAAAAAACAAACAAAAAAAAAAAAAAAAAAAAAAAAGGGGTGGGGGTCCCCCAGAAACTCCGGGACGGGGAAGTAAGGGCAGAGTGGGGGGCAGGGTGGTGGTTTGGGGTTGGGGGTAGAAGGGGGGTGGGGGGAGGGGAGGGTTAGGGGGGGGGGAGGGTTGGAGGAGTTTAATATAGATAACTGTATATGAACCACACCCAACACAAAAACACAAGATGTGTGTGAGTAGTGTGTATGGGGATATATTTTAATATATATATATATATAAATTTTAATATTATATATATATTGTACATTATATAATATATAAAAAATTATAATAATTAATATAATATATATATATAATAAAATAATATATATATATGTGTGGGGGTTGTGTGGTGTGGGGGGTTGTGTGTGTGGTGTGGGGTGTGTGGTGGGTGTGTGTGTGTGGTGTTTTTTTGTTGTGTGGGTGTGTGTGTGGTGGGGTTTTGGTGTAAAGGAAAGAGAGGGAGAGCTATATATATATATATATATATTATATTATATATAATATATATAATATATATATATATTATGTTTTAATATATATGTATATATAACTTATACACAGACACACACACACACAACACACACAACCACCACACACCACACCACAAAAAAACCACATATATAATAATAATATATTAATATATTATAAAATTTTAATTATATATATATATTATGTGGGTGGGTTTTTGGTGGTGTGGTGTGGTGTGTGGTGTTGTGGTGTGTGGTGTATACACACACCACCAAACACACACACCACAACACACACACACAAACACACACACACAAAAAATTTTTTAATATATATAAATATATATATATATAATATAATAATATATACAACACCCCCCCCCCACAAATATATATATATATAAAAGGTTGTGTTGGGAGAGAGAGAAAAGGACAGAGGGGGAAGACTGTAAATATATATATATATATAATATATTATAAAATATATATATAAAATATATAATATATATATAATTTTATGTAAAAATTATATAATATATATATATATATATATTATATAATATATAATATATTACTATACACCTACATGCACACACACACAACCACACACCACACCCACACAACACACACACACACACACACACACGCACACAACAAAAACATACACCGCACACGCACCCCAAACCACACCACACACACACACACCACACACACACACACACACCACCACACACACACACACCCACAAATAAAATTATATATTAAATTTTAAATACATTAAAAAATATTTAAATTTTAAAAATTTTATTAAAAAATTTTTTAAATAATTATATTATATATATAAAAAAATTATATATAATATATATATATAATATATATAAACTATATATAAATATATATATATATATATAATATATATATATAAAATATATAATTATATATATTATATTATATATATATTAAAAAAACACCACACACCACACAAAAAAAAAAATATATATATATATATATATTTTAAAATATATATATATATATATATATATATATATATATTTTTTTTTTTTTTTTTTTTTTTAACGGTAGGTTTAGTTGAGCCGCCGTTATATATATATATATATTATATTTTAAATTATAATTAATATTTATATATATTAAATATATATTATATATATATTATATTAATAATAAAAACCCACCAACACACACACAACCACACACACACACACACACACACATATATATATAATTATATTATTCTAATATATATATATATATATATATATATCATAATAATATTATATTTTAAAATATTATATTATAAATAATATATATAATATATTATATAATTTTAAATATATATTTTTTCAAACTATATTAATTATTTTTTTATAAATATAATATAATATTAAAATAAATATATGTAATATAATGTATATTATATATATATAATATATATATTATATATTAATTATATAAAATAATATATATATATATATATGCATACTTTTTCAGAGCCCCGGAAATGATCGAAAACCCTCGAAGGTTTTGCAAAAATCGAAATTCTATCGGCAGATATGGGGCTCGGGGGAACGAGAGTGGGAACGGGATGGGGAGAACACATGGGGGTACCGCTTGCCAATAAGGATCCAGCAATTCCACATGTTACGCAAACCCCTGCTTTTCCGAAAAAAAAATACACGGTTTTTTATTTTTTTTTTTTCATGTAAAATTTGGTGGGGGAAATAATATTTTCCCCTTTCTTTGCCCTTCTCCCCCCTCTCTTTCTCTTTCCTTCTCTTCTCTCCTCTCTCTCTCTTCTCTCTCCTTCTCTCATCTCTCTCTCTCTCTCCTCTTTTCTTCTCCTCTCTCCCCCTTCTCTTCCGTTTTCCCTGTCTCCCCTTTCTCTCTCTTCTGTCTCTTTTGTTTTTTTGGTTTGTTACTTTTATCGAAATCGCGAGTATTTGCGCAAAAACCAATCATAGTTTTTTGTTTATAGAAGACGCTACAAAAAAGGTAAAAGCCTACGTAAATTTTGTGTTTGCAAAGGCTTGCTCTCTCTCTCTCCCCTCTTCTTTCCCCCACAAAAACCCCCACCACACACAAACGGACAACATCACATCATCTATCAATTATATCTATATATATTTTTTTTCACACACTATTTTTTGATATGCAGTATTAAAATATATAAAATATAATATATATAATATATATATAAAATTTTAATAATTATAATATTTATTAAATTTTAAACACAAAACACACACACACACACACACACAACCCCAACCGATATATATATATAAATATAAATATATATATATATATATATATATATATATAAAATAATATACATATTGCCAGCTCTCGTCTCACTTTATCCTTTTTTTTCTCTTCCCCCCTAAACTCTTCCTGGCTTCCCCCATTAGAAGAAAATTAATTAAACACTTTTCGCCGGGGGGGCTATTTCAAATGTTTTGCGGGTCGAGTCAAAAGCAGCCTAAGTCTGTAATTAAAAATGGGGGCGGGAACGAGTATAACCCTGTTTCGTGCCCTCTCTTCGACACACACATGGCACAGACACTCAGGCACACATGAATAAGAAAAAAACACACACACAAATATATATATTATATATAATATATATATATATAATATATTATATAAAATATTTTAATATAAAACATACATCCCACACAACACACACACAAACTCACAAAACACACACACAACAAGCACACACACACAACACCCCCCACACACTCTCACACACACCCAACCCCCACACACACACACAAATATGTGTATATTTAATATATATATATTATATTTTTAATATATACTTATATATGTATATTTTAAATTTTTATTTATAAATTGTATAAAATTTTATATATGTATGTAGATGATGTAGTAATATGATTATGTTGTATGTATGTATGTATGTATGTATGTATGTATGTAGTATGTATTTTAGAGTATGTAGTATGTATGTTTTTTTTATGAATGTATGTAAGTATGTATTTTTGTTTTTGAATGGGGGACGTAAATAAAATAAAATATATATATAAAATAATATAAATATTATAATAATAATATAATATATAATATTTATATATAATATATATATATAATATATAATATATATATATATTATATATATACATATATAATATATATATAAATATATATAATATAAAATTATATATTGATTACCCCTAGTAATATATATAATATATTTATATATTAAAATTATATAATATATTTATAAAATTTATATTACTATTTTTAATAAAAAAAGATATATAAATTAAAAATTATAATAATATATTATATATAAATAAAAATAATATAACACACACACACACACAAATAATATATAATAAAAAATCTCTTATATACTGTCGTCAATCAGTCATCTACTATCATTATCTACTATCTAACCGTTGACATGTACATAGGCAAACAAAATAATATACAAGAATTTAGAATAAATTTGTAACCATATAAATCAATGAAAACCCATAAAAGAAAAGCCCTGGGGCCCTTTCAGTAACAACCGCTACCAAGAAGTTGCTATAAAGCGAAGCAAGGTTTTTACCAAAAAAAGGGAAGACGTCGACAGATACGGGACTGGGAAATAAGGGTGCTTGCTGGCATGGGAAGGAAGGCCTGGATGGGGACCCTCCCCTCTTGGGCGGTGTGTGTGTGTTTCGTTTGTGTAGGTTTACAGTGGGTATGTTGTTGTGTGTTGTGTATGGTAGGATGTGTATTGTGCAGTGATGTGTGTGTGTGTGGTGTATTGTGAGGGTACAAACGGGGTCTGCGTGTTAAAAAAGGGGTGGAAAGTTTTTTTTTTTCATTCAAATTTTGGGAACGTATTTTGTATATAATGTTATGGGGCCGGGGAATGGCATGGCAGTGTAATTTTATGTAATTATGCAAGTCAAGTACAAACAAAATATATGAAGGCAAAGCTACCCATAAAGGGATATTATGCCCACAACGTATACAATATACAAAGTATATATACACGCATACCAAAACAAGTCCCAAACCCCAAGTATTCATACGTCACGAAAATCCCTAAGCATAAACTTAAGCGTTTTTGCAGGACCCCGTCTTCATACAAGCCATGGCAGCCCAGCCTGGGGCGATGTGATTAAAATGAGGGGATTGACGGCCCCAAAAGCGGGCCCGGGGAGACGGAGGGGGTTTTGCGGCAAAAAAGCTTTACGAAATTCAATGCCCAAAGGGTTGCGGCTTGGTGTGTGGTGTGGTGGTGGTGTGTGTGTGGGGTGTGTGTGTGTGTGTGTGTGGGGTGTGTTTGTTTGTGTGTGTTTGTGGTGCTTTTATCTATTTTTATGTAGGTTTCTGTCTCTATTTAGCAAAATTCTTTATATTTACACAAATAGTAAATTATTATAACTTTAATGTCTTTATGAAATTCCTCATCTATTTTTTTACCATCGTATTTGTATCTATATTCTCTTCATCAATCTGTCTATCTACTATCGCTTATCCCCGGAAAAAACCTTGTGATGCAAAACTATGTAAACATAGCGAGGTAGTTTTATATGTGAAAAGTTATGTGAAATGAATTTTTTTTTTTGATATA
>NW_023657017.1:0-7500 GCF_015228065.2 Penaeus monodon | reverse complement strand
TAATAATATAAAACTATAATAATCATATCAATAATAATAATAACAATAATGATAATGATGATAATAGTAATAATAGCAATAGTGATAATAATAATAACGATTGATAATAATAATAATAATAATAATAATGATAATAAAATTGAAATGATGATGAAAATGATAAGAGTAATAATAATATTATTAAAAAATCAGTAATGTCAATGATAATAACAACAGTTCCCCCCCCCCCGCCACAACCCCCCTCCATATCCCTCCCCGACTCACCCCCCCATGCCCCCCTCCCCTGCCTCCCTCCCCCACTCGTCCCCGCCCCTCCCCCCAAAGCCCAAGGCGGGGGCCACTTCATCTTGTGGTAATACGAAGCCAGCTTTTTACGCCCATTATAAGTGTACCCACCCCCTTCTCCCCTCTTATCACCCGTCCTAGTTGTCTCCCTCACTCCTTCCTCCCCTTCTTTTCGCTTTCCTTCTCTTCGCCTCTTAGCTTTTTGCTTTCTCCCCTCTTTCCCTCTCTTTGGCTTTTCCCCGTCTTTCTTCCTCTTCTCCTCTCTCTTTCCGACCTAGTTCCCTCCCTTTCTCTCTTGTCCATCCCTCCCTTCCCACCCCTTCTTTATCCTCCCACATTCCTCTCCTTCTAATGTTTTCCCTCTTCCTTTGGGTTCTCCCCTCCTTCTCACCCTCACCCCTTACCCATCTCTCCCCCCTCCCTAATTCCTCTCTCTCCTTTCCCTCGTCTTCCTATCCTCGTCTTCCTTCCCTTTACTCTCCCCTCTCCCTAGTTGCAAAGGCATTTAATACGAATTTACTAGGCGATCCACTGCAAGAAGACGTTTGTTATTACTATAAAAATTGCAATATGGGTCTTAACAAATTACACACTTTGATGTTTACTTTGTGGTAGTCTGTTTTCACAGGACCCCCCCCCCACACACACACACAACATCGAGAGAGGGTGAAAAGAGAGAAAGAAAGAGAGAAAGAGAAGAGAGAGGGGAGAGAGATGAGAAGAGAGAGAGAGAGAGAGAAAGAGAAAAGAGAGAGAGAGAGAGAGAGAGAGAAGGAGGAGAGGGAAAAAAAGGGAAAGGGAAAAAAAAAAAAAGAGGCGGCGACCCTCGCCAAACCTCCCCCAAAGAAAGGGATTCCTATAATGGATAAAGGGTATAATCATTTTCAAAAAGAATCATTTTAATTGCGATCAATGAAAAGGCCTTCGTCCCCCTAAAAAAAAAATCATGCCGATAAATAGAAATTTAATTTTGTTTTTATACTTTCTGGCTAAGTATTTTAAATTTCTTTTTTTCCTTTTTCTTTTTTCACCCCATATTATATCTTTTATTTTTTAATTTTTAATAAAAAAAAAAAATAAAATTTTTATAAATATATATAATATATAATATATAATATATATATATAATAAATATTTATATATTATTATATAATATATAATATTATATTATTAATATAATTTATATATATATATATAAATAAAATATATGTATAAAATTTTTTTTTTTTTTATTATTTTTTTATTTTAAAAAAGCCCTTATAACAGAAACAGACAACACACACACAAACACACACACTCAACACACACCACCCCCACACACACCACACACCACCACACACATATATATATAAAAATATATATATATATATATATATATATATATATATATAATAATATTTGTGTGTGTGTGTGTGTGTGTGTGTGTGTGTGTGTGTGGTTGTGTGTTTTGGGTGTTTTTGTGTGTGTGTTGTTGTGTGGGTGTGTGTCAAATCTATGCTTTCCCATTTTCTTTCCCCTTTTTTCCATATTTTTTCCCTCCCATCTCCCTTTTTTATTTTTTCTCGCACCTTTTTTTTTCCCGTTTTTTTAAATTTCCAATTTCGTTTTTCCCTCATTTTTTCAGCGCTTCCCTCTATTTTCTTTTTTTTATTACCTTTACCCTTTGGGTTTTTTTTTTAGACCCCCCTTTTATCATAACCTATTTTTTTTTGTTTTCCTTTTTCTTCTCCTTTTTTACCTCATTTTTCTCAATTTTTCTTTTTTCCGTTTTATTCTCCCCTTGAAGTTTCCTTGGCCTTTTTTTTTTTTTTTTTTTTTCGTCATCGGCTTTTTCTCCCTTTTCCTCTTTTTCCTTTCCACCTCCCCCTCATTTACTCTCGTTTTTTTCTGGTTCTTCATCTCCTCTTCCTTATCCCCTTCTTCCCTTTCCCCCTTCCCCTTTTTCCCTCTTCTTCCTTCTCCGCGTCCCTTTTTTAATCTTGATTTCCCCGCTTTTTCCCTTCCCTTCCCTTTTTCCCCCCCCCCCCTCCCTTTCCCTACCTCCTTCCCCTATTAATCTTCCTCCTCCCCCCTCCTCGCCCCCCTCTTCTCCCCCTTTCCCTCCCTTTCCCCCCATTCTCCTTTTCACCCTCTCCCTCATTTTCCCACCCCTCCCCCCTCACTCCCCTCCCCCACCCTTTCCACCCCTCCCATTCTCCTAACCCCTCACCCCCCCCTCCCCCTCCCCCCTCTCCCCCTTTCCCCCCCCTCTCCCTATTTTCCCACCCCTCACCCCCTCACTTCCCCTCCCTCCCTCTCCCCCTTCCCCCTCTCCCCATTCTCCTACCCCCTCACCCCCCTCACTCTCCCCCTCCCCCCCTCTCCCCCCCTCTCCCCTTTCCTCCCTCTCCCTCATTCCCTACCGCCCTCTCACTCCCCACTCACCTCCCCCTCGCCCAAACCCCCAGCGAATACAACGATGAAGAGCACGTGGCGGTGGAGGCGCTAGGGAAGACCCTGGCAGACCGGGGACAGCATGCCGAGGCCGTGGCTGTGTGGGAAAGGCGCATCCCGTCGGCGGTCAACAGCAGCCAGAGGCATCGCTTTTCCCTGCTCACGCGCGCTCGTACTTCGGTGAGGCTGCCTTTGCCTGTGGTCTTATTGCTCTGTGTTATGTAATGCATTTCTTTATTTGTTGGCTTGTTTGAGATTTATTGATTTATTATTATTGTTATTACTTTGTTGGTTTGTTTTTATTATTAATATTATTATTATTATTATTGTTATTGCTATTATTATTATTATTATTATTTTTATTAAATAATAATAATAATGTTAATAATATAATAATAATAATAATAATAATTATAATAATATTTAAATTTTAATAATAATATAATAATAATAATAATAAAAATAAGATAATAGTAATAATAAATAATAATAATAATATTATTATACTATTATTATCATTATCATTATTATTTATTATTATTATTATTATATTATTATTATTATATCATTATTATTATCATTATATTATTTTATTATTATTATATTATTATATTATTATTATTATTATTATTATTATATCATTATTATTATTATTATTATTATTATTATTATTATTATTATTATTATCGTTATTATTATCACCATTAATATGTCATTACTATATATGCTTTTATATTCTTTATTGATTTATTTGTTTATTTATTTATTATTATGATTACTATCATTATAATAATAATAATATTGATAATAATAATAAAATAATAATGATAATAATAATAATAATAATAAAAATAATAAATAATAATTATTATTATTATTTTTATTATTATTTAGTATCATTAAAATATTATTATTATTTATTATTATTATTATTATTATTATTATATTTATTATTATAATTATTATTATTATTATTATCATTATTATTTTTATTATTTTGTTGTTGTTATCATTATTTTTATCATTATTATGACAATAATAATAATAATCATTGTTATTATCATTATTGTTGTAATAATTATTATTATAATATTATTTTCGTTATCATTTTTTTAAATTTTATATTAATTTTACCATTATCATTATTATCATCATTATATACTTGTTATTATTTTCATCGTTATCATTATCATTGTTATTATCAGTAGTATTATTATCATCACAATCTTTTTCATTATCCTTATTAAAATAATAATAATAATAAATAATAATAATAAAAATTTAATAATAATAATAATAAAAAATGATGATAATAATAATAATAAACAATAAATGAATAATAATAATGATAATAATAATAATAATAAATAAATAAATAATAACAATAATAATAATAATAATAAATAATGATAATAATAATAATAGTAATAATAATGATAATAGTAATGATAATAATAGTAATAATAATAATAATAATAATAATGATAATAATAATTCTTATTCTAATCTTGTTCTTATTATGATTATGAAAATAATAGTTATTGATATCACAATAATAATAATTATCATCATTACATTAATTATCGTTTTCGTTATTATAATCATCATCTTATTATTACCAATCATTATTATCATCATTATTATACTTGTCATTATTATCGTCATCATTATCACAATAATAATAATAATAATAATTATTATTATTATTGTTATCATTATTGTTGTTGTTATCGTAATTATCATCATTATTATACTTGGCATTATTATTATCATCATTTTCATTATTATTGTTATTATTATTTTTATTATCATTTATTATTACTACCCTTATTTTATTTATTAATTATCATTATGATAATTTTTATTGTTTTTACTATTGTTGTTGTTGTTATGTAAATCATGATGATTATATCATTATAATCATAATTATTATTATTATCATTATTATTATCATTGTTTTTATTTTTACTATCATTATTATCAAGTAAACATCATTACATTATCATCATTATTATTATCATCATTATGACCATCATTATTATTATTATCATTATCATTATCATCATTATTATTATTTTGTTATTATTATTTTTATTTTCATTATTTTATCTTTATTTTTTTATCATTATTATTTTTCCCATTTTTTTATATTATCATATTTTAAAATACTATATCATTTTTAAATTGTTTTTTTTTATTACATTATTATCGATATTATTTTCGTTACCATTTTTGCTGTTATCATTGCTATGATCATCATTATCACTCCGGTTTTTATACTTTGAGAGAGAGAGAGAGGGAGAGAGAGAGAGAGAGAGAGAGAGAGAGATAAAGAGAGAGAGAGTGAGAAGAGAGAGAGAAGAGAGAGAGAGAGAGAGAGAGAGAGGAGAGAGAGTGGGGAGAGAGAAGAGAGAGAAGAGAAGAGAGAGAGAGAGAGAGAGAGAGAGAGAGAGAGATTGTAAGCTACATATTTACACACTTACAAACCTGGACTTAAAGAAATGATAATTATAATGGCAGCATTAATAAATCCAGTAACAATAACTAGCACTTGCGGGAAAGATCAAATGGATGATGAAAAAATTAAAATCTACCTCTGTGACATAGATATCGTTTGATCCAAAAGGAATATGCAGTTCCATCTGAAATCTCAGAGTATCATGATACGTGTAACCTTTGTTCTTAGTCAGGGGGGGAAGAGAGAGAAAGAGAAAAAGAGAGAGAGAGACAGAGAGAGAGAGGGGGAGAGAGAAAGAAAAAAGAAGGGGAGAAAAAAGAGGGAGAAAAGAAAAAAAAAAGAGAGAGATAGAGAGATAGAGAGAGAGAGAGAGAGGGGGAAAAGGGGAGAGAGAGGGAGAGAGAAAGAGAGAAAGAGAGGAGAGGAGAGAGAGAGGGGAAAGGGGAGAGGAGGAGAGAGAAGAGGAAGAAAAAAAGAGAGAGAGAAAAGAAAGAAAGAGAGAGCGGGTGGGGAGAGAGAGAGAGAGAGAGAGAGAGAGGAAGGGGGAGAGAAGGGAAAAGAAAAAAAGGGGGAAAGAGAAAAAAAGAGAAAGAGAGAGAGAAACTGATATATAAAGGAAAAAAAAATATATAAAAGGGAAGGGGAGAGGAGTTACCAACAGACTAAAAGATTTATAGGATTAAATTTTTCCCAAAAAGAGAGACATTCAAAAACCGCTCTGTTTTAAATTCGTGGGTTTTATATAGTAATTATAAAAACTGGATCCATTTTTTTTTTTTTAATCAATTATCATCGCTTTCATCCTTCATGAATTTACATTTCATAGACACACGTGCATATGAAATCATTCACACTGGGATGTACATAAACATACATATACATAGAAACACATAAACACACACATGGCAATGATAATAATAATGATACAACTACTACTACTAACGATAATAACAATAATAATATAATAATGATAACAATAGTAACGATAACGGTAATGATGATAATAAAAATAAGAAAAAAAATAAATGAGAATAATGAATGGTTTTAGTGTTAGTGTTGATAATGATCATGATCATAATGACAACAACAACAACGAAGATAATAATAATGATGATAAAAATAAGGATAATAATAATGATGATAATGATAATAATAAAATAGAATAATAAAAAATAGAAATTTAAATAATAAAAATGAAAATAAAATTAAAAATAATATAATAATAATAAAAAAATAATAACAATAATAATTTGATAATGATAACAATAATGATAAAAACAACGAAAATAATAATTATTATAATAATGAAGATGATAATAGTAATATTAATAATGATAACGACATTAATAATAATAATAATTATGTAATTACTGCTACTACAATATACTATACAATAGTTAAAAATTATGATAAACAAAGAAAAATGAGTGACCCTAAATTTCATGAAAATGATATTTTTTGATGCATATAACATTCTAAAATAATGATAAAAAAAACAAAAAAAGATAAAAAAACTAATGAAATAAAAAACAAAACATAACGTAATAATAAAAATATTTATAATCACAAAACAAAAAAAAAAGTGAGGAAAATAATATGACAGGAATAATCCCATGATAACGGGAGAATAAATAAAATGAGAATGAAATGTATTTAAAAAATTACTGACGAGAAGGAAATCTAATGATAAAAAAGAAACAAAAAATATAAACGTCAGTAATGAGATAAAGATGATAGTGAGATAATGATAACAAAAATATAATGAAAAATACATAAGAAAAAATAAATAAATTTAACAATAAGTGATAAAAATGATAATAAAATAGTGGGTAAAAAAATAAAAAATGATAAAAATAATAATTAACAATAATATAAGATAAAATAAAAAATAATAATAAGTATAATAATAGTAAAAATGAGAGATAAATAAAAGTAAAATAATAAGAGGAATGATGATTAATGTAATAAAAGTAATAATAAGATAATAATAATGATGTAATAAATTATCAATAAAATAAAATAATAATAATAATAAAATAATAATAATAAAAATAAAATAATAATGAATGATAATAATAAAAAAATGATAATAATAATAAAAAAATAATAATAATAATAAAATAATAATAATGAAAAATAATAAATAATAATAATAAAATAATAATAAAAAATAATAATAATAATAATTTTAAAAATATTAATAATGATAAAAAATAATAACAATAATAATAATAATAATAAAAAAAATAAAGATGAAAATAAAATAATAATAAAAACAAAATAAAAAATGATAATAAAATAATAAAAAAAAATTTAAAATTTTA
>NW_023657016.1:0-2675 GCF_015228065.2 Penaeus monodon | reverse complement strand
GCGATGTGCAAACTGGATGGCAGGGCAGTGCACAACTGTGTGCATGTGCATGCACATGTACATGCAACTGTGTGTGCATGTGCATGCACATGTACATGCAACTGTGTGTGCATGTGCATGCACATGTACATGCAACTGTGTGTGCATGTGCATGCACATGTACATGCAACTATGTGTGCATGTACATGTACATGCAACTGTGTGTGCATGTGCATGTGTATGCAACTGTGTGTCCGTGTACATGTGCATGTGTATGCAACTGTGTGTCCGTGTACATGTGCATGTGTATGCAACTGTGTGTCCGTGTACATGTGCATGTGTATGCAACTGTGTGTGCATGTGCATGTCATGTCATGCAACTGTGTGTGCATGTGCATGCACATGTACATGCAACTGTGTGTCCGTGTGCGTGTGCATGTGCATGCAACTGTGTGTATGTACATAACTATAAAGTAACTATTTATGAATAATATTTGGTAGACATAAAATGTGACCATATTCTGAAGATAAAAATTATCAATTTGTACAGAGACATCGACTCTAATTAACGAGCAACCATCCAATGGGAAGCGCAGTATGGTGAGTGTTACGCAGCCACTGGAAAACCTAGGGTGCAGAACAGTTACTAAACCTATGATTTCTTTCACATAGTTATATAGTCAATTGTTCAACTGTGTGACTCTGACCAAAAACAAACTCAGAGTTAGTGAATGTGTAACAATAACTTTAATATATTAGCTAAATAATGTTGCTACACAAGATATTTTGACATTACTTCCAAGCCTTTGTTATTTTTAAATAACACAAAATAAGTTCAATATAAAAATAAATATAAATATTTTAAATAATATTGGTATGCACATACAGTGTATAAATGTCGCTGTGATATAATATAAATATATATGATCGCATATTTGTTTATATATATATATATATATATATATATATATATATAATATATACATATATATACATATATAAAATTAATAAATATATATATATAATATATATATATATATATTATATATAATATATATACATATATATACAATATAACATCTAAACATATAAATATATATCAATATATATACATATATATACATATATATATATACTATATATACATATATATATACATAATATATACATAATAATATACATAATATATATTACATACATTAAATATATATATAATATACATATATATATAATATATATATATACATATATATATAATATATATTATATTATATATATATATACATATATATATATATAATATATATTATTATATAATATAAAATATTAATATTTATATTTAATATATTATGTAATATTAATTAATAATTTAAATTTATATATATTTATTTAATTTAATAAAAAATGGTATTTTTTTTTTTTTTTGTTGATAATTTTAAAATTGGTTTTTTTTCTTTTTATATAATATTTAAAGAAAATAAAATTAAACATATAATTTAATATAAACCTATATATATATAAATTTTAATATATATATATATATATATAAACATATTAATATATATATTTTATTAAAAATATAAAATATAAATAAAATAAAAAATTAAAAACATATATTATTTAATTTATAATAAAATGGATTAATAATAATTTTTAATATTTATAAAAAATATATATATTATATAATATATATAAACAAATATATAAAAATAAAAAAATTAACAATATATAATATAAAAAAATTTAATTTATTTTAATAAAAAACATAAATAAAAAAATAATATATATTAAATAAAATAAAAAATTATAATATATATAATAAATAAAAAATAAAAAATAAAATATTACATATAATATAAATATAATAAACAAATATATAATTAATATTTTATATAATATTATATATATAATAAACATTTATATTAAAATAAACATATAATAATATAAATATAAATATTTAAATAACTATTTAATAAATAAATAAAATATATAAAAAAAAATTAAATATATATAATATTTTTAAAAAAAAATATTAATAATATTAAATATATAAAAAAATATATATAATAATAAAACTTAAAATAGATAATTTTAATATATATTATATATATATATAATATATTATATATATATAAATATTTAATAAAATTTACATTATTAGTAAAATTATATAACAATATATAAATATATAATATATATATAATATAATATATATATAATTAATATAAAAATATATATTTTTAATTAATATAATGTTATTTTTATATAATTTTATTTTATTTAAAATTTTATAGTATATGTATTGTTATAAATTATATATATGTTATATTATAATATATAAAAATATATATAATATAATAATTTGGGTATTTTATATATAATATATAGGTTTAATATTAGGGTTTTTAAATTAAATATATGGTTTTTTTTAATATATATATATTATATATATATATAATTTTTATATTTATATAATATGTTATATATATATATATTTATTATATAGAATTAAAATATTATATTATATTATTTATTATATATAATATATATTAATATTATATAAAATTTATTTATATTTATATTTGTTGTTATATTATATATATATATGTGTTTATTATATATATATATAATTATGTTTTTTTTTATATATGTTATATTATAATATATGTTCTATTATATAAATGATTTTATAAAAG
>NW_023657015.1:0-2677 GCF_015228065.2 Penaeus monodon | reverse complement strand
CTCATCCAGACACTCGCTCATTCACACACTCACTCATTCATGCACTCACTCACCCATGCACTCACTCATTCACACTTATTCATTCACACACTCACTCATTCATACATTCACTTATTCACACACTCACTCATTCACACTCACTCATTCACACTCATTCACACACTCACTCATTCATACATTCACTTATTCACACACTCACTCATTCACACTCACCCACACACTCACTTATTCACACACTCACTCATTCACACACTCACTCATTCACACATTCACTTATTCACACACTCACTCATTCATACACTTACTCATTCACACATTCACTTATTCACACACTCACTCATTCATACACTCACTCATTCACACACTCACACACTCCCTTATTCATACACTCACTCATTCACACACTCACTCATTCATACACTCACTCATACATTCACTTATTCACACACTCACTGTTAGGAGAATCTAGACAGATGTTAGGGGTAATATACAGATAAGTTCTAAGAAATAAACACATGCACATACTCACTCATTCACTCACTCATTCACACACTCACTCGTTCACACACTCACTCATTCACACACTCACTCATTCAACATTCACACACTCACTCATTCACACACTCACTCGTCCACACACTCACTCATTCACACACTCACGTATTCACATACTCACTCATTCACACACTCACTCACCTATACACTTATTCATTCACACACTCACTCATTCACACATTCACTCATTCACACACTCACTCATTCACACAGTCACTCATGCACATACTCACTCATTCACACACTCACTCACCTATACACTCACTCATTCACACATTCACTTATTCACACACTCACTCATTCATACACTTACTCATTCACACATTCACTTATTCACACACTCCCTTATTCACACACTCACTCATTCACACACTCACACACTCCCTTATTCACACACTCACTCATTCACACACTCACTCATTCATACACTCACTCATTCACACACTCACTCATTCATACACTCACTCATTCACACACTCACTCATTCATACACTCACTCATACATTCACTTATTCACACACTCACTGTTAGGAGAATCTAGACAGATGATAGGGGTAATAGACTGATAAATTCTGAAGAAATAAACACGAAAATGAAAAATACGTAACAAATAAACAACAATTAGGGGGTGAAGACGGGAATAAAAAAGAAATAAATAGATAAATAAATAAAGATAACGACAGGAATAATCAAAGAACAGAGAAATATATCAAGAGATTAGAAGAAGTTAGGAAGAAGCTAATTAATAAAAAAAAAACTGGAATTGAATTTACATTACGATACAAAAAAGTGCAATAGATGAATGCATGTCATGATGGATTTTAGATGCGTTTGGGAGACGAGAGCAATGTCAACAGGGTTATTGGTCACCGTCAACAAATGCAGTGCAACAGAGACGACCAGTGTAAGCAGTGTTGCAGTTATTCAACAGAGGATTGCAAACGTCCTCAAGGGAATTTGCTTTTTTTTTCTTTCCCTCCGTATTTTTTTTCTTCTTTTCTTTTCTTCCTTGTAATCCTTATCCTTCGTTTTTTCTATCTCCTCATTCGTATTTTTTTCTTTCTTTCTTTTTTGCGTTTTCTCCTCTCCCCTTTGGTTTTGTTTCCCTTCTTCTTCTTCGTCTTCTTTTTTTTCTCCTTCTGTGTCTGTTCTTCATTCTTCTCTCGAATATTTCTCCTCCTCTTCCGTCTTTATCTCCCTTTTAATTTCCTTCTCTTCGTTCTTCTTCTGTTTCTTGAGTGGTTTCTCTAAGTCATCTCTTCCTGTGTTTTATCATATTTCTTCTTGTGCGCCTTTTTCTTTTTCTTTTCCCATGGTTCTAGATTAGAAAAAAATGGATGGATGGATGAATAGATAGGTAGATAGGTAAATAGACAGATGGGCATATATATATATATATATATATATATATATATATATATATATATACATATAATATATATATATATATATATATATATATATATATATATATATGTGTGTGTGTGTGTGTGTTTGTGTGTGTGTATGTGTGTGTGTGTGTGTGTGTGTGTGTGTGTGTGTGTGTGTGTGTGTGTGTGTGTGTGTGTGTGTGTGCACATACACATACACACACGTACGCACGCATGCACACACATTCACTCATTCATGTAATGTATATTATTATATATACATATATTTAAAAGTATATGCATATATATATATATATATATATATATATATATATATATATATATATATATATATATATATATATATATGTTGTGCTGGGTAATACAATAAACTGCACCCTAGGGTGCCCTTGAACAAGGATAGCACCCTATTAGCTCCCTATACCAGGGTTGCGGTGAAACTGTCGGCAGCAGGGCAGTGGATATCTGGTGAAAACACCTTCAGTTCTACTGATTACTGGTTTCACCAAATAATATGTCTGGCGTATTACAGTGTAACTGTTTTAAAAAGCGGCAGAGATAGTTCCTCCTAATTAGTTGGAGACTGCGAGTTGAGAAGGAGCCTGGGGGATTCCACTCAACTTTTATTTTCTCCTGACAAACCTCTACACCAATGATTAAATACAGAAACGATAATTCATACCACATCGCCCGTTCGCGCGTGGGTTTATCAAGGAAGAAACGCTGTTAAG
>NW_023657014.1:0-2677 GCF_015228065.2 Penaeus monodon | reverse complement strand
GAAAAATAAAAAAAATAAAAATACGTATGGATAGTAACTTAGAATATGTACAATGTTTAAATATACTAGGAAAATATGAATATTATAAGAAATCTATAGACATATAAATACATATATATATACAAACAACATATGATAACATAAACAAAGAGACAGATAAAATATAAATACACAGATATAACAGTGATAAACAATGAGAAGAGAGACAAGATTAGAATAAGACGATGATACAAATACAGAAAGACTATAAGAGACTAGAAGAAATATAGAACAAAGATAACAAAGAATAGAATAGAAATAGTAAAATAATAATAAAAGAATATATATATATAATAATAGACATAGATAGATAATAAATAGTACAATAGGATATACAGTAGAGAGAGACAGATAATAAAGACATAGAGATAGAACAAATAGAAATAGACGAAGACAAAATATAATATATAAAGATAGATACATATAAAAAGATTAGACAATATAACAAGATATTACAGAAAGAGATACATATAGAGACAGTAGAGATACAATAAGATACATATAAGTGACAGGATAGACATAAGAAGATACAGATATAAAAAGATCATATAGAGACATAGATATACGATACTAAGATAAGTATAACATGATGACATATACAAGAGATACAAATATAGAAACAGTAGATAGAGATACATGATATACTAAGAACATATAATAACATATACTATATATACATATATATACATATATGATAGACATAGAGAATAGATATAAAATAAGACATAGTATAGTACATATATATAGAATAAATATATATACATAAAAGACTAATATAGACATATAATACAATATATAAAGATAATGATATATATAGAGATACAGATTAAGATAGACAAGAGATAGTATACAATATATAATACATATAGATACATATAATATAAATAACATATTAATAAAAGATATAATATAATAGTACATATATATATGACATAGTATAGTATACAATAATAGAGAAATGATAGAACAAGACATAATAGATACATATAGAGACAGAGACATATATATACAAATATAACATATATATAGACATAGAATATACAGATGAAAACAGATATATAACATATATATAACATAGATATAAATAGATATACATATGATATAGACAATATACAATGTAATAACTAAGAGAACATAGGACATTAATTACATATATAGACATATGATATAATACATAGATATACACGATATATATACTATATAGACAACATATAATAGTACAATATAGACTTTAATATACAATAAAGATGAGAATATTTTAATATAAATATTTTTTAATAAAATGAAATATGTATAAATTGTATATTTTATAAATTATAATATGTATAATAGGGTTATAATGATATAATTTTTAATATATACAATTAAATAATTTTTAATATACATATGTAAATATAAAAATTAAAAGATATATAATTATTATAAGTATTTTATTGTATAAATGTATATATATGAAAAATTATTTATATTTTAAAAAAATAGTTATAATATGTATTATATGTTATTTTATGTATAATAGTATATACTAATAAATGTAAAAATGTATAATAGTATAATTATGTATATATATGTATAATATATGATATTATGTATAATAGTTATATATGTTTATATGAAAAAGTTATTATATGAATTTTAAATGTATATTTTATATTATTATGTAAAAAGTATATTAATATATTTAATATATTTAAATTTATATTTATAATATGAATTAATGTAATATTTTGTAATATATGTAATATTTGTTAATATGTTAATTTGATAAATATGTATATATATTATATAAATGTTATTATGTATATATAATTGATAATGATAATATGTATATATATGTAAATTGATATGTATATGTATAATTTGTAATATATATTAATAAATTTTTTATATATTAATATAAATATATTAAATATATTATGAATATAATTTTTAAAAAAAATTATTTATATGTTATATTAAATTGTATTTTAAGTTTTATATGATATTAGTAATATATTGATATTTTGAATATATATTTTATAATTATATGTATTATGGGGATATATATGTAATAAGAATATGTATATATATGATATGTATATGTAAATATATGTATTATTTTAATAGAAATATATAGTTATATATATTATATATATATTAATATGTTTAAATATATTTTATATATATTATTATATATATGTATTATATATGGTATTATTTATATATTTTTATTTAATTATATTATAATTGTATAAATATGAAATATTTGGTAATATTTATGTATATATATAGTGATAAAATAAAATAGGGTATAATATGTATATTTGTTATATATGTATATTTGTATTATATATGTATATATTTTATATTATTATGTAAAATTTTATGTATATCTATTAAATATTTATAGTATAATATATTTTAATTATAATATGTATATAATGTATATATATGTATATATATGAATATATGTTTTATATTGTATATTATATGTATAGTAATATATATGAATATTAATTGATATATTTATTATATATAGGTTATTATATATGTAGATATTGGGTATATAAAATGTATAAAATTTATATATATATATATTTTAAATGTATATAAAATTTAAAAAAGGTATATATGTAAATAATTGTTATTATTTTTTTTG
>NW_023657013.1:0-2677 GCF_015228065.2 Penaeus monodon | reverse complement strand
GTGTTGTGTGTGTGTGTGGGGGGGGGGGTTTGTGTGTGTGTTTTGTGTGTGTGTGTGTGTGTTGTTTGTGTTGTGTGTGTGTGTGTGTGTTGTTGTGTGTGTGTGGTGTGTGTGTGTGTGTGTGGGTGTGTTGGGTGTGTAAATATGTGTAAATATATATAATATATATATATAAATATATATATAATTATTATATACAAAATTATGTGTATATAGTATGCATGCGTTTCGCGACGTGGTGTGTGTTGTGTGTGTGTGTGTTGTGTGTGGTGTGTGTAATAAGTTGTGCGTGTGTGTTTGTCAAAAATTTAAAAACAAAATGCTATATAAAAAGTATTATGAATTTCACCCATGAAAAGCCTTCCCTGATTCTAAAAAGATGCAGACACGGGGTATGTAAATTTCCGATGAAACTTGCACCAGCTGTTCTTTCAGCCACGTCTCTGCAGGCTATTTAGGGGTCATATTTATTTGGCTATTATACGAGTAAGCCTTTGTTTCATATTGCGTAGCTTACAGAGACTCGGATTAGCTCCCCCCGCCGACAGAGGGTTTAGGCAGCAATACTCTTGCTGTCCCCGTTGAAGGCTTCCCTGTGCCCCCTTTTTTGTGGGGCTTCCCTGGGGGGAAAAAAAAACTTCCCTAAAAAGACTTCCCCAATGGGAAATTTCCCTAACAGAAGTTCACTGATAGGACTTCCTATTGATAGTTTTACTGAATGCCACTTCTCGAATAGCTTTTTTTCCCTGGCAGGACCTTTTAATGGGAATTTTGTTTGGCATTTTTTCTGTGTGGGATTTTCCGATAGGAATTTTTTGATAGGAATTTTGACATTTACTTCTTGACATGTCGTTCTTTATATTAATATATATAAAATATAATATATATATATATATATATAATATATATATATAATTTTATATATAATATATATTTTTATATATATATATTTTTTTTTTTTTATTTATTTATTTATTTTTTTTATTTATTTAAATTTATATTTATATAATATTTTCTTTTTTTCTAAAGGGCTTTTATACAAGTCCTCTTTTATATAGGACATTTTGCGAAAGGCTTTCCTGATACTGGCCAGTTGATAGGACTCTGGCCGGACACCGACCCGGAAGGCACGACCGCGACCCCCGACATGAAAGGGTTCATGTCTTGATTTTGGAGGTCACGGATTCAAGGTCAAGGCCGGCCGGGGATCTCCGAGAAAAAACTTTTGTCTGGCGAACCCATAGCATAATTTTTGGCTGAATTGGCCCGGGGAAAAGATGAGGCATTTTTTTTTCTCTCTCCCTTTTTCCTCGGTGAATTGGTGGTTGGAATTGCCTTAATAAACAAAGGATGAAATTTTGAACAAGCATCGGGGGTGTCTATCACGAGTTTTTTATTTCTCATGTCATGCACGCTATATAATTAACATATATATACGCATATAAAATCATATATATATTATATAATATTTTATATATATATATATATATATATATTTTTTTTAAAAAAAAAATATATATATATATATAATATATATATATTATATATATATGATATATATGCTAATATATGTTAATATATATAGCTTTCATAATGAAAATAAAATCGTGATAGACATCCCCGATGCTTGAAATCAAAAGTTCATCCATTTTTTTTATTAAGGCGAATTCCAAACCACCACATTCCCGCGGGAAAAAAGGGGAGAGGAAAAAAATCGCCTCATCTTTTCGTCCGGCCAATTCAGGGGCCGAAAATATGCTATGGGGTTCGCCAAAAAAAGTCTTCCGGGATCCCCGGGCCGGGCCTTGCCTTTGAACTCCGTGACCTCCAAAATCAATGACATAAAGCCCTTTCATGTCGAGGTCGCGGGCTGCCTTTCCCGGTCGGTTCCGGCCAGAGTCCTATCAACTGGCCCCCCGTCATGCAGGAAAGCCTTTCGCAGAAATGTCCTATATAAAAAGAGACTTTTCATAAAAATCCTTTAGAAAAAAAGACAAAAATTATAAATATAAATAAATAAATAAATAAATAAAAAAAATAAATAAATAAATATATATATATATATATTGATATATATATATATATATATATATATATATAATAAAATTATATATATATATTATATATATATTTATATAAAGAAAGACTGTCATAGAAATCAAATGTCAAAAAATTTCCCATCAGAAAAATTTCCCATCTGAAAAACCCGATCACCCGAAAAATCACAACAAAATTTCCCATGTAAAAGGTCCGCCAGGGAAGTCCTATCAGGGAAGTATATTTGAGAAGTGGCATTCAGTAAGAGCTATCAATACGGAAGTCCTATCAGTGAACTTCGTTAGGGAATTCCATTGGGGAAGTCTTATTAGGGAAGTTCTCCCAGGGAAGCCCTATCAACAAAGGGGCGCTATCAGGGAAAATCCCATCAACAGGGGCACAAGAGTGATGCCTGCCCAAACCCTCTGTCGGCGGAGGGGGCTAATCGAGTCCTGTAAACCCTGACGCAATACTGAAACAAAAGGGTTACTTCGCTATAAATAGCCAAGAAATATGACCCATAAAAACCTGAGAGACGTGGCTGAAGAACAGGGTGCAAGTTTCATCGGAATTTACATACCCCCGTGTCTGCATCTTCTTAGAAATCAGGGGAAGGGGAAAAAAAAAAGTTTTTTTGGCA
>NW_023657012.1:0-2680 GCF_015228065.2 Penaeus monodon | reverse complement strand
TCATGATATCATCATTTTATCGTTATCATCATATTATCATCATTATCATCTTTATTATCATTCATTATTGCAATTATTATCACATTATTGCAATAATTATCATTATTATTGCAATTATTGCAGTTAAAATTTATATATTTTACACTATACTAATAAACAACTACAATAATAATAGTAATACAAAAAATAATAACAATAAAACGTTTTTATAATATTATTTATATCATTATTTTAATTAATATCGTTATTACTGTAATTATTACTGTTATAATAATTATTTTTACAATTATACTACCAGTAAAAAAATAATAATGATATTAATAACAATAATGATATTAATAACAATATTATAACAATTCGTATTATTATAATTATACTTATTATTATTATTATTGTTATTATTACAGTTATAATATATTTTTTGGCAATAATACTAATAATTAAAGTTAACTAATAATAATAATAATAATAATAATAATAATAATAATAATAATAATAATAATAATAATATAATAATAATGATAAATAATAATAAATAAAAATGATAATAATGATAATAAAAATGATAATAGTAATAATATTAAAAAATCATCAAATGTTATCCAAATTCTCTTTATTCTCACTTTATCATCATTATTGTCATGATTAATAGAATTCAGGTAATTATTATCATTATTACCCTAATAATTGCCAGAATCATCAATGAATGGAAAAAAACGTCTTTTTGGAGTTCTCTCTCAAAAGGCTATATTTCGCTAGATTTTGCCGCTTTTTCGACTTTTGGGATTTTTTTTTTTTACCTTTTTTTTATTTATATGGACACAATTCCTGTTATTACATCATTATTATCATGATTATCATCATTATATCGTTATTCATATCATTATCTTTCTTTATCATCATTACATCATCATTATCATCATTATTTGCAATTATTATCATCATTATTGCAATAATTATCATTATTATTGCAAATTATTGCAGTTATAATATATTTTTACATCTATACTAATAACAACTACAATAATAATAGTAATAAAAATAATAAAACAATAAATAAACCGTTTTTATAATCATTATTTATATTTTTTTTTTAATTAATATCTTTATTACTGTAATTATTACTGTTATAATAATTATTTTTACAATTATACTACCAGTAAAAAAATAATAATGAAAAATAATAACAATAATGATATTAATAACAATATTATAACAAATTCGTAATTATTAAAATTTATACTTTATTATTATTAATTGTTATTATATACAGTTATAATATATTTTTGGCAATAATATAATAATTAAAGTAATACTTAATAATAATAATAATAATAATACTAATAAATAAAATAAAAATACATAATAATAATTAATTGAATAAATAATGAAGTAATTGATAATAATGATAGTAATAATAATAATAATAATAATAATAATAAATAATAATAATACATATAATAATAATGATAATAATGATAATAATGATAATTAAAAATATGATAATAGTAATAATTTAAATAATCATCAAATGTTATCCAAATTCTCTTTATTCTCACTTTTATCATCATTATTGTCATGATTAATAGAATTCAGGTAATTATTATCATTATTACCCTAATAATTGCCAGAATCATAAAATGAATGGAAAAAACGTCATTTTGGAGTCTACTCTCAAAAGGCTATATTTCGCTAGATTTTGCCGCTTTTTCGACTTTTGGGATTTTTTTTTCTTTTACCTTTTTTTATTATATATGGACACAATTCCTGTTATTATCATCTTTAAATCATGATTATCATCATTATTATCGTATCATTATCATATCATCATTATCATATTATCATCATCATTATAAATCATTATTGAAATTTATTATCATCATTATTGCAAAAATTACATTATTATTGCAATTATTGCAGTTATAATATATATTTTTACATCTAAAACTAAAACAACTACAATAATAATAGTAATAACAATAATAATAACAATAATAACGTTTTTATAACCATTATTTTATCATTATTTTAAATTATATCGTTATTACTGTAATTATTACTGTTAATAATTTTTTTACAATTATTACTCCCCAGTAAAAAATAATAATAAGATAATAATAACAATAATGATTTTAAATAACAATTTTATAAAAAATTGTATTATTATAATTATACTTTTTAAATTATTATTATTGTTATTATACAGTTATAATATATTTTTTGGCAATAATACTAAAAAATTAAAGTAATAATAATAATAATAAAATAATAATAATAAATAAAATAATAATATAATAAAATAATAATAATAATAATAAAAAATGATAATAATGATAATAAATGAAAATTTTAATAATGATAATAGTAAAAATATTAATAATCATCAAATGTTATCCAAATTCTCTTTATTCTCATTTTATCATCCATTTTTGTCATGATTAATAAAATTTCAGGTAATTATTATCATTATTACCCTAATAATTCCAAAGAATCATCAAATGAATGGAAAAAAAAACGTCTTTGGAGCTACTCCAAAACTATATTTCGCTAGATTTGCGCTTTTTCGATTTTTGGGATTTTTTTTCTTTTACTTTTTTTATTATATATGGCCCAAAAATTCCTGTTATTATCATCATATTATCATATTATCTCATTTTTATCGTTATCATCTTTTTTTCCC
>NW_023657011.1:0-2690 GCF_015228065.2 Penaeus monodon | reverse complement strand
CTTCAAAAAATTTTCCCCCTTCCAAAAACCCCCCCCTTTTCCCCCCCTCCCAAAAAATTTTCCCCCCCCCCCCCCCCCCCTCCCCCCCCCCAAAAAAAAAAAACCCCCCCCCCCCCCCCCCCCCCCCCCCTGGTTTTTTTTTTTTTTTTTTTTTTTTTTGGGGGGGCCCAAAAGGCCAAATTCCCAAGAGTTGGGGGTGCCCGGTTCCCCCAAGGAAACCCCGGTCCCTAGAGGGTAAAAAAATTTAAGGGAAAAAAATTTCCGTAAAAACCCCGGGGGGAAAGGTAACGACAAACCACCGCTCAAATTTGCCAAAAAAATATGGAAATCCTGATCGCCAATATATATAAATGATATTATATATATTTTAATAAATATATTACTATATAAAAAATAAAATTTTTAAATATAAAAATTTATTATATATATTTTATATATTATTTTATTTTATATAATATATATATATAAATATAATTATATATATATATATAAAAATATATATAATATATAATATATATAGATATATATTATATATATATTATATATATCTATATATATATAGATATATATATATTACACATATATATATTATATATATAGATATATATATCAGGGTAGAGATATAGATATATAGATATAGATATAGAGATATATATATATATTAGATATACGATATAGATATAGAATATAGCTATAGATAATATTATATATTATATCTATATCTATATCTATAAATATATATCTATATATCAATCATGATCATATCTATATCTATATCTATATCTATAATCTATATCTATATGATATCGATATATATATAGATAGAGATATATATATATATATATATATATGGTATATATATATATATATATATATTATTATAGATATATTATAATATATACAATATTAATATTATATATTATATAGATTATATAAATATATAGATATATATAGATATATATATTATACACATATATAATATATAGATAGATTATATAAGATATAGATATAGATATACTTTTTCTTTTGATAATATATTATATAGATATAGGATATAGATATAGATATAGGATATAGATATATAAATATAAGATATATAGATATATATTATGTAAGGTGTGTATATAGCTATATATATATATATTTATATATATATATATAGATATATATATAATATGTGTATAGAGTGTAGATATATATTATTTATATATATATATATATATATATATATATATATATATATATCTATATATTTGTGTATATATATATATCTATATATTATAATATATATATATATATAAACACTATTATATATATAAGATATATATATCGATATACACTATATATATATATATATATATATATATATTATATATCATAATATATATATCATTCATTTAACGGTAGGTCTGTCTGAGCCGCCGTGGTACAGCATGATACTCAATTGCAGGTTTTCAGTTGTGATGCTCTTGGAGTGAGTACAGTGGTAAGGGTCCCCAGTTCCCTTCACGGAGAGTGCCGGTGTTACCTTTTTTAGGTAACATCTCTCTTATTTTATCCGGGCTCTGGGACCAGCACTGACTTGAGCTGGTTTGGCCACCCAGTGGCTAGGCAGGGAATCGAGGGGAAGTTTCCCTTTCCCCAAGGGGAAACAACTCGGCGGCGGCGACTTGAAAACCCCGAAATCAGATTGCCGTCGCGACAGCTTTAGTCCCAGCCAACCCTTCGACCACCGAGCCTTAATATTTTATATATATATATTAATATATATAATTTTATATATAATATATAAAAATATATTATAAATATTTTATATTTTATATATATAATTTTAAAATATAATTATATATATATAATATAAAATAAATAAATATATATTATAATATATATATATATAATATATTTATATTATATAATAATTATAATTTTAAATAATTATAAAATATCATTTATATATATTGGCATCAGGATTTCCATGATTTTTCTTGGCAATTTAGACGGTGGTTTTTCGTTACTTCACCCGGGGTTTTTTTTGAGTACCCTCTTATTTACCCGTCCGGGAGGCACCCATTGGGATGGCTTGCCCACCCAGTGGCTAGGTAGGCAATCGAGGTGAAGTTCCTTGCCCAAGGGAACAATGCACCAGCCGGTGACTTGATCCCTCGAACTCAGATTGCCATCGTGACAGTCTTGAGTCCAATGCTCTAACCACTCGGCCACCGCAGCCTATTATATATATATATATATATATATATATATATATATATATATATATATATATATATTCTTTTAACGGTAGTGTGTGTGTGTGTGTGTGTGTGTGTGTGTGTGTGTGTGTTGTGTGTGTGTGTGTGTATATGTGTGTGTGTGTGTGTATGTGTATGTGTGTGTATGTGTGTATGTGTATGTGTATGTGTGTATGTGTATGTGTGTATGTGTGTATGTGTGTATGTGTGTATGTGTATGTGTGTATGTTGTGTGTGTGTGCATGTGTGTGTGTGCACGTGTGTGTGTGTGTGTGCACGTGTGTGTGTGTGTGTGCTGTGTGTGTGCATGTGTGTGTGTGTGGTGTGGTGTGTGTGTGTTGTTGTGTGTGTGTGTGTGTGTGTGTGGTGTGTGTGTGTGTGTGCATTTTGTGGGGTGGGGTGTGTGTGTGTGTGTGTGTGTGGGTGGGTGTTGTGTGTGTGTGT
>NW_023657010.1:0-2692 GCF_015228065.2 Penaeus monodon | reverse complement strand
ATTTATATATATATTATATTATAAAATAAAATTATATTATAATTATATATATATAAAAATTATTATATATATTTATTAATATATATTATATATATTATATAATATATATTATATATATATATAATTTGTGTTGTGTGTGAAATATATATATATATAATAAATATATATATATATATATAATCTATATATATTGTGTTGTGGTGTGTGTGTGTGTGTGTGTGGTGTGTGTGGTATACATACACACACTCAACATTATAAAATTATAAAATTATATTATAATATATATATTATATATATATATATATGGTATATATTTTATATATATATATATATATATTATATATATATATATAATAAAATATATAAATATAATATATATATATATATATGTATGTATATATATATATGTATATATATATATATATATATATATAATATATATATATATATATATTATATAATATATATATATATTTGTGTGTGTGTGTGTAAATATATATATTTATATATTATATATATATATTTTTATATATTTATATATTTAAATATATTTTATATATTTTATATATATATATATATATTTTATATATACATATATATATATATATATATATATATATATATTTTTTTTTTTTTTTTTTTAAAAAAAAAATATTTCATATCTTAAAAACAATATTAATAAATATTTGGGTTTTTTTTAAAATATATATAATATATATATATATATAATAAATAAAATTTATTAATTAAATATACACAAAAAAAATATTGGGGGGGGAAATTCTAAAAATTTTTTAATTTTATCTATCTATTATTTTTTTTTTAAAAGGGAATAACCTTTTTAAAATTTGGGGAATTTAAAAAATTTTTTATATTTTATATTTTATATTTTTTTTAAAACAAAAAATTTTAAAAAAATTTTTTTTTATTAAAATTACAAATATTATTATTATTTTACAAACCCATATTATTTATAATTTTATATAATAAATATATTATTTTTATATATTTTTATTTATATTTTATATTTTTTATATTATATATATATAAAAAAATTTTTTAATATATTTTATATATATATATATATATATATATAAAAATTTTTAAAAATATTATAATAAAAATTTTAAAAATTTACATAATTATATAATCTTTAATTAATTATATATTTTTAAAAAAAATTTTTTTTTTAAAATATAAAAATTCAAAAAATATATATATATTTTTAAAAAAAATATTTTTTTAAATTTTAATAATATTAAATTATTATATTATTATTTTTTTTTTTTTTTTTAAAAAATTTTATATATATTTTTTTAAAAAATTTTAAATTTTTTGGGTTTGTGTAAATAAAATAAAATTATATATATAATATATATAAAATATAATAATAAAAAAATTTATTATAAAAAATATAAATATAAAATTTATAATATATTAATTAAAAATTTAATTTTAAATTATAATATTTTTTAAAATATATATATATTATAATAATATAATTTTTTTTTTAAAATAAAATAAAATTATATATAATATATATAATATTAATAAAAAAAAAAAATTTTTATTTTTATATATATATAAAAAAAAAATATATATTATATAAAATATAAATTATATTATATTTAAAAAAATATTTTATATATATATATATATATATATATATAATATATATATTTTTTTTTAAATATAAATATATATATATTATTTTTTAAAATATATTTTTTTTTTTTTTTTTTTTTTTTGGGGAAAATATATATATATATATTTTAAATATATTTTAAAATTATATATATATTATAATATATAAAAAAAAAATTTTTTTTTTTTTTTTTTGGGGGGGGTTTTATAATAAAATAAAAATAATATATTTATATATTATATATATATATATTTTTTTTAAATATTTTTTAAATATATAAAATATATATAAAATTATATATAAAATTTATATAATATATATATATATAATTTATTATATATATAATTATATATTATAATATATTTGAAATTTATAAATTATATTATATTAATTATATTATATTATAAATTTTATATAAAAAATTTTTTATTTTTTTTTTAAAATATTAAATTATAAATTTTAAAATTTTTTAATATATATTATAAATATATAAAATTATTTTTTTTTAAATATTAAAAAAAAAATATATAAATTATTTATATATAAAATAATAATATATATTTTTTTATTTTTTTTTTTAAAATTAAACACCAACAAAAAAAATATTAATTTAAAATTAATTATATATTTTATATATATAAAAATTTATAAATTATATATTTTAAAATATATATATTATATTTTTTAATATAATATATAATATAATAATTTATATTTTAAATATAAATTATATTATTTTTTAAAATATTAATTTCATATCTAAACAAAATATTTTAATAATATCTTTTATATATATATAAATATTATATATTATTTTATATATTTTAATTAAAAATTATAAAATTTATATAAATTTTCACAAACCACAAATATTTTATAACTAATATTTATTTATATTTAATTTTTATTATAAAATTTAAATAAATAAAATTTAAAAAAAAAAAATAATTAAAAATTTATATTTAAAAAAAATTATATTATAATATAAAATTATTTTTAATATATTTTTTTAAAAAAATTTTATAATTTTTATATATTTATTATATT
>NW_023657009.1:0-2697 GCF_015228065.2 Penaeus monodon | reverse complement strand
AGAATCTATGTTTCCCACTTCGGTTTCGGTTTGAGTCGCTTTCGGGCCGCCAGAGGCACGTGTAAAATGCTCTAACCCCTGAATGGTAGGTGTTTCCACACCCGCAAAGAATTGGAAAACGAGACGTTTGGCCCCCGAAAAATTTTGACGCTACATTGTAAAAGGGGGAACCATGCAGGGACCCATGCTTGTGCAGCCGAAACAAGGGTGAGGTCAAGGAGGGGGGGGGAGTTGGAGTTATGTTGCGAGAGGGGGGAGGGGAGACAAATTTAGAAGTGAGGGTGAAGGAAAAAAAGAAGCGAGAAGAAGAAGGGAAAAAAAGAGTCGAGCCCTTAAGGAGAAACCTAGCGAAGTCTGCGAGCTCTTAGACAATCGACTTGTCGCACAGTTTTTTCCCCGTTTGGGAGGGAGCCCATCAGAGAATGTAGAAAAAAAAAAAAAGTCTAACAGCATTTCAAATTACTCATTTTTTGAAAACGTGACTGTGTTATCAATGAAAAGGAAAAAAATACTCTCAGTTTTCCCCCGTACCCCGCAAAACACGACCTTCCCTTTTTCCCTAGGGCAAGCACTTGCACTTTTAAAAAAATTTTTGGCCGTATACATAAAGGGGGGACAGGGAAAAAAAAAAAGGGAAATGACCCTTGTGTACTTACGTAGTCCTTAGGGTTGACACATTTCGAGGGAGGCGGAACGGATTTCTAAAAACCTGAACCAGCTAAAAAGGTCTCAAATTTGAATTTACTAGAATCCCAAATTTTATCGGGCAGGTCCAGAGGAAGACTCAGTATCTGTTTCCAGCTTTATTGAGGGAAGACACGTAGTTTAAAAGCGTTAGACGTGGCGGAGGCGGCGTCAGCTCCTACGGGTTGGGGGGAAAGGGGTTTTCGCTTTTTCGGTTTTCGGGGTCAGGAGGTCAACAGTGCCTACCCGGCCCCTTGATTAAGGATGCACCCGGCCCGGCAGTTTTTCACTTTTTAAGATTCACCTCTCTCCTCTCTCTCTCTTCTTCTTCTCTCTCTCCTCTTCTCTCTCTCTCTCTCCTCTCCTCCTCTCTCTCTCCCCCCCCTCCTCCCTCCCCCCCCCTCCCCCTCTCCTCTCCCTCTCCCCTTTCCTTCTCTCCTCCTCTCTCTTCTCCCTCTCTCTCCTCTCTCTCCTCTCTCTCCCTCTTCCTCTCTTTTGTCAAAAACCTGCCCACACACACAAACCTACTCACACGCTGCATATATAACCCCTTACACATAACAGATGCACTTTTATATTTACACCATACTCACACCACAAAAAAAGCCAGCACATGTATGCAGGGCACGCCCGACACGCGCACGCGCACCACGCACGCGTACGCACGTGCGCAACGCACACGCGCTCACCGCACACACACCATACACAAACGCCACGCACCCCACACGCACACGCACACACAACACACCACACACACCACACACACACCCACCCAACACACACACACCCCAACACCAAAAAACACACACACACACACACCACACACACACACACACAACACACACACACCACACACAACCCCCACAAACACACACACCACACACACACACACCCCACACACACAACCACACACACCCCCACCACCTTCACACACCCACAACCCTTTACACACACACACACACACCACCACACAACACCACACACAACACACACGCAAACACACACAAAATTCACACACAACCCCACCTATTTACAAATACACACAATTCACACACAATTTCAAAATTACCACCCCACATCCCCTTAACAACCACACAAACCACACACAACCCCCACACACCCACACCCCCACACACCGCACCAGCACCCCCGCACACAACCAACCCCACCACCACACACACACCACCACCACCACACACAACCCCCAAAACCACACACACACACCACACACACACACACACACACACACACAAACACACAAAACACACACACACCCATTCACACCAAAACACACACACACCACACACACACACAACACCATTCACACACACAAACCCCCCAAAACACCACCCCAAAACCCCCACCCCCCACCAAAAAAAAAAACCCCCCCCCACCCACACACCCCCACCCACCCCCAAAAACCACCCACACACCCCCCAACACACACACACACACACCCCCCAAAAAAACCCCACACCCCACCACCACAAAACACACCACACCAAACACACACCACACCCCCCCAAAACCCCAAAACACACACAAACACACACCAACACACACAAACACACCACAACACACACACACAACACACCCCCAAAACCACACAACACACCACCCAAACACACAAAAAAAACACACACACAACCCCACAACCACAACACCCCAAACAAAAAAAACCCCCACAACCCCACCAACACACCCACCACACACACACACCCCCACCCCCACCACACCATAAACCCAAACACCCCACCATCAAACACACACAAACCCCCATTCACAACACACAAAAAACCCACACACACAAAAAAACCCCACACAACACAACCACACACACACCCCAAAAACCCCCCCAAAACCACCACAACCCCAACACACACACACAAAACCCCCACCATACCCCAACCACCCCAACCACACCACACCACACACCCCCACCACACACACACACAAAACAAAACCCCACAAAAAACCCCACCCCCCCCCCCCCCCCCCCCCCCCCCCCCCCCC
>NW_023657008.1:0-2698 GCF_015228065.2 Penaeus monodon | reverse complement strand
AGAGAGAGAGAGAGGAGGGAGAGGAAGAGGGAGAGAGAGATAAAGGGAGGGGGGGAGGAGGGAGGGAGGGAGGGAGGAGGGGGGGGGAAAAGGGGCGGGGGAGGAAAGAGGGGGGGGGAGAAGAAGGGGAAAAGAGAGAGAGGGAGAGAGAGAGAGGGAGGAAGGGAGGGAGGAAGGGGAAGAAGGAAGGGCGGGAAAAGAAAAACCCCCCCCCCCCCCGGGGGGGGGAAAGGGAAAACCCCCCCCCCCCCCCCGGGGGGGGGAAAAAACCCCGGGGGGGGGCCCCCCGGGGAAAAAAACCCCCCCCCCCGGGGGGAAACCCCCCAAAAAAAAAAAAAAAAAAAAGAAGGGGCCCCAAAAAAAAAAAAAAAAGGAGGAAGAGAAAGAAGAGAAAAAAAAACCCGCGCACCAATCCAGACACTACTACAAAATTATAATCATACTACTCATACATACATACAATACATCATCAACTCACACATATATGCATATAAATATAACAACTTTTATATAATATATATATATAATATTAATTTTATTTAATATTATTTTTAAAATTTAAAAATATTAAAAATTCCTTTCTTTATATTTTTATATATTAATTTTATATATATTATTTATTTTATATTTATTCTTTATTCTTATATTCATATTTTCATATATTTCATATTTTTTTTATTTTTTATATATATTTATTTTTAAAAATTTATTTATTTTGTTTTTCTTTAAACATAATATATTTATACATACATACTCATACTCATACATACATATATTTTATATATATATATATATATAATATATTTATTTTATTATTTTTATTATTATTTTAAAAATACATCATACAACATGCTCATCTGCTTTATATATTTATATTTTTATATATTATAATATTTTATATTAATAAAAAAACAATAAATTATAGCTATATATTTTTTAAAAAGCAATATATATATTCTAAAATTCCCCTAGTATATATAATATATATATATTATAATATATTATTTTGTTGGTGTGTGTGTGTGTGTGGTGTGTGTGTGTGTGGTGTGTGTGTGTTGTGTGGTAACTGTGTGTTCTGTGTTGTCTCTTTTGTTGTGGTTGTGTGTGTGTGTGGGTGTGTGTGTGTGTGGTGTGGTGTGTGGTTGTGTGGTTGTGGTGTGTGTGTTGTGGTGGTGTGTGGGGTGGGTGTGGGTGGTGTGTGTGGTGTGTGTGTGTGTGTGTGTGTGTGTGTGTGTGTTGTGTGTGTGTGTGTGTGTTGTGTGTGTGTGTGTGTGTGTGTGTGTGTGTGTGTGTGTGTGTGTGGTGTTGTGGTGGTGTGTGTTGTGGGCGTGTGTGTGTGTTTTTGTGGTGTGTCTGTGTGTGTGTGTCTGTGTGTGTGTGTGCTGTGTGTGTTGTGTGCTGTGTGTGGGGGTGTCTGTGGTGTGTGTGTGTGTCGGGTTGTGTGTGTGTTGTGTGTGTGTGTTGTCTGTGTGTGTGTGTGTGCTGTGGTGTGTGTGTGTGTGTGTGTGTGTGTGTGTGTGTGTGTGTGTGTTGTGTGTGTGTGGGGTGTCTGTGTGTGTGTTTTCTGTGTGTGTGTGTGTCTGTGTGTGTGGTGTGTGTGTCTTGTGTGTGTGTGTGTGTGTGTGTGTGTGTGTGTGTGTTGGTGTTGGTGTGTTTGTGTGGGTTTTCTGTGTGTGTGTGGTCTGTGTGTGGTCTGTGTGTGTCTGTGTGTTGTGTGTGTCTGTGTGTTGTGTGTGTGGGTTTTCTGTGTGTGTGTGTTGTCTGTGTGTGTGTGTGTGTGTGTGTGTGTGTGTGTGTGTGTGTGTCTGTGTGTGTGTCTGTGTGTGTGTCTGTGTGTGTGTCTGTGTGTGTGTCTGTGTGTGTGTCTGTGTGTCTGTGTGTGTGTGTGTGTGTGTGTGTGTGTGTGCATGTGTGTGCATGTGTGTGTGCATGTGTGCGTGCATGTGTGCGTGCATGTGTGCGTGCATGTGTGTGTGTGCATGTGTGTGTGTGCATGTGTGTGTGTGCATGTGTGTGTGTGCATGTGTGTGTGTGCATGTGTGTGTGTGCATGTGTGTGTGTGCATGTGTGTGTGCATGTGTGTGTTTGTGTGTGTGTGTGAGTGTATATATATATATATATATATATATATATATATATATATATATATATATATATATATATATATATATATGTATGCATATACCAAATATATATAAACATATGTGCATATATATATTATATATATATTATATATATATATATATTATATATATTTATATATTATATATATTTATATATTATATATATATATATATATATATATATATTATATATATATATATATATATATATATATATATATATATAAATAACAACCTTCCCTGACCAGGACTCGAACCTAGGTCACTCCGGGTATGAAACCGGAGGCCAGTGCTAAACCAACCATGCCACACAATTTCATACCCAGAGTTACCTAGGTGCGAGTCCTGGTCAAGGAGGGTTGTTATTTATCGATATCAATGCGTGTGTGTGTGTGTGTGTGTGTGGCTGTGTGTACAAATACACATATATACATATACATATATATACATATATACATTTAATATACATGTACATACATATATATGCAAACACATATATATATACATATATATGTATACATATACATACATATGTATACCTATATATATATGTGTATATATTTGTACATACATAC
>NW_023657007.1:0-2700 GCF_015228065.2 Penaeus monodon | reverse complement strand
TTTAAAATTAAATTTTAAAAAATTGATTTAAAAAGGGATTTAAATGGGAAAAAAAATTTTTTTTAAATAAATTATTTTTAGAGGGCTTTTTGGAAAAAGATAAAAGGGGAATAACCCCGGGGGGAAAATTAAAAATTTAGATTTTTTGGTGGGGAAAAAAATTTAGGGGTTTTTTGGGAGGTAATTGTTTTGTTTTTTTTTGGGGGGGGGTTTGGTTTTTTTGGTGGGGAAAGAAAAAAGTTTAGATTAAAAAGGGTTAAAAATAGTTTTTGGGAGTTTTATTTATTTATTTGATGGGGTAAATTTGAAAAAAAATTTTTAAAATATTTAAATATTAAAAAAAATTAATAAGAAAAAAAGGGGGGTTAATAAAGAATTTAAAAAAAAATATAAAAAATATATAAAAGTAAAAAAAAATTAAAAAAGAGTGGAAATTTGGAAAAACAAGTAAAAAAAAAATTAGAAAAAGGGGAATGGGAAATTATAGAGAAAAATAAAGTAAATTGGATTTGTTAATGAGAAATTAAAAACGATGTGATGAAAAAAAAATAAGAAGAAAAAGGATAAATTAAAAATTTAAAAATAATTAAGATTTTTAAATAAAAATAATTAAAAAATTTTAAAAAATTTTAAAATAGTTTAAAAAAATTAAAAAAGAAAAAAATAATAATTTTGTAAAAAAAGTAGAAAAAAATAAAATAAAAATAAAAAATTATAAAGAAAAATAATAAATTATATTTAAATTAAAGATTTTAAAGTATTAAAATAGATTTTTTTTAAAAAGGTTTTTTTTATAAAAATTAAAAAATATTTGAAGGGTTAAGAAAAGGGGAAAATAGTAAATTAAAAGGGGTTTAAATAAAATAATGATAAAATATATTGGGGGGTGGGGAAAGGTTATTAGGGAATTGAATTTAAAATTTATTGGGGTATTTAGGGTTTTTTTTTTTTTTTTGTTTTTTTTTTTTTTTTTATAATTACATTTGAAAGTAAGTTAAATAATTATTTTTATTTTTATTTTATTATTATATATATATATAATATTATATAAAATATGATTAAAATTATATATAAAAATATATAAAAAATATTATAAATTTTTAATTAATTGGAAATTTTTTATATAAATAAAATAAATATAAATATATAAATAAATAATAGAAAATTAAAGAGAAAATAATAAAAGAAAAAAATAAAAAAAAAAAATATATAAAAATATATATTTATAGATATAAATAATATATAATATAATTAAAAAATATATTAAATAAAGAAAAAATATAATAAATATAAATATAAAAATAAAAAAAGGGTATAATAAAAAATTTTTTAAAAAATAATATTAGATATAAAAAATATATAAATTTTGTTATATTAAAGAGAAAAATATGGATTAAATAGAAAAAGATATAGAAAAAATAGAAAAATAATAAAGAAAATAAATATATAAAGAAAAAGAAATTATAATATATATAAATAGAAGTTTAAAATTTAAAAATAGAATAAAAATAGAGAAATTATAGAAAATGGGATTATATATAAAAAAGATATGATAGATATAAATAATATAAATAAGAGATAGAAATATAATAATTTTAAAAAATATATAAAAAATATATATATATTTTTATAAAAAATAATAAAAATGATAATAAATTAAAATTAAAATTTATTATATATTATAATATATAAATATTTTAAAAAATATATTATATATAATATAATTATATTTTAATTATATATATATTGAAAATATATATAAAAATATAAATATATAAAATTTTTAAAAATATATATATGAAAAAAAATTATAATTAATAATAGATATATTGATAATAATTAAATTAATTAATATAGTAAGAAAAAATATATAAAATAAAAAATAAAATATAAATATATATATTTAAATATATTAAAAAATATATATATAAATATATATGGTATATAAAATATTAGATTATAATTATAGAAATATTAATAAAGATAATAGATATAATTTATTTTAAGTTTTAGATATATTTATAATTTATATATATATAATAATATAAAATAAGATATATAATATTATATAATAAATGTTTTAATTATAATTTTATAAATTATATATATAATAGGGAAGATAATAAATAGATAAAATATAAAATAATAATTAGATATAATGAATAAATATATAAATAATAGAATAATATATATATAAAATTTTAAAGATAATATAGAATATAGAGATATATAATATATAATAAAATTTATTTTTAATTAATTAAAAAGTTTTAAAATTTAATTTTAGGATATAGAATATATAATGAAAATATAGTAATTAAAATTTTAAATATATAATAGAAAAAGAATAAAATAATATAATAATAAAAAAATTTAAGAAAATATAAAAATTTTAAAAAAATATATGAAAATTATAGAGAATAGATTGGTATATAATTATATAAAATTTTAAAAATAAAATAAAATATAGCAAATAGAGAATAATATATATAAAATTAAATAAAAAAATAAATATATATATAAAAATTTTAATATATATTAATATAAATAAAAATATATATAATTATATATATAATATATATATAATAATAAATAATATATAAATAAAAAATATTAAATATAAAATAAAAAAAAAAAAATATAAAAAATATAATATAAAAAAAAAATAAATAAATATATATAATATAAATAATTAATAAA
>NW_023657006.1:0-28511 GCF_015228065.2 Penaeus monodon | reverse complement strand
TATTTATATATATATAATATAATATATAATAAAATATTTCCCTATCATATATATAACAATATGTATAATATAAAATATAAATATTACATTTTTACATAACTTTACCCCCTAAAACAGTGACACCCCTCGGGCCCAAAAAAAAAAAAAAAAAAAAAAAAGCAAATGGGGGGTCAAACCCTTTTAAATTAAGCAAAAGCAATTTATTCTTTCTTTTAGGTTCACGAAGTTACAGAAACCTAATTTTTACTTTTCATTGATTTTATGTTTTTTTATAAATAATTTTTTTCAAAAACAGGGTTTCTTTTGGGTTTGGTCCTAAATTTAATTTTTTAAAGGGAAAAAAAAAGCAAACCCAAAACCTTTTTTTCACAACCATTCAAATTCCTCCCCAAAAATTTCCCAAACCTCCTTCCCCAAATTACCATAAAAAAATGAAAAAAAGACGAAATTTTAAAACCATGAGTTAATTAACAAACCCAAAGGGTTCCCCCCACCGACCACCCGGGTCCCCTAAAAGTTTTTTGCCCTTCCCAAAAAACAAAAATCAAAAGTCCGTGAAGGGTGGAATCAAACCCGAACAACCATTCCACCATTAAAACCCCCTTTTCAAAAAAAATGTATGGTAGGGTTAGGCGGTATGCTAGAAAGGCAGACCGGGTTAATTTTTAACCCCCTCCCCCCCTAAAAATTTTTTTTTAAAAAAAAAAAAAAAAAAAAAAGGGGAAGGGGGTTTGGTTTAGTGTTTGTTGTCAAAGGGGCAAAGGAATTGGGAGTAAAAGGGTAGGTCGGGTGGGTAAGGATTAAAAGGAAGGTATGTATGCTTTGAGGAAGAGAATAGGTTTTTGGAAAGCAGAAGGTTGGGAATCTGTAAGAGTCTGATGGGTTTGGGAGGCGGTAAAAGGGAGGGTGGGGGGGAAAGCGGGATGGGTTTTTCAAAACTGGGCACGACAAAGGGATGTGTGGATTGGGGAAATTCAAAAAAATTGGGGGGTGAATCAATGGAGGGGTTTTTAGAGGGGTGTGGCCCAAAAGCGGGCGAGAGCGGTCCCAACTCTTTCCGATAAAGGGAGCTCCAGGAGGAGATTGATAGTTTTGCAGAATTTAATTTATTAGTGTGGGGGGTTTGACCAAAAAAGATTGCCATCGATTAAAAAGGTCTTAAAGTGGGGGAAATAACCGTGGGGGGGAACTGAAAAGCGTGGGGGTTTTATTGGACTAGCGGCTGGCGTGCTGGGGTTCTGCCGTTCTTGCCGGGGATTCCCTGGCGGGGGCACCCAGAAAAATTTGATTGTTTTAGGCGTGTGGACAGGTAGAAAACCATTTTGGATCTTACAAAAAGGGGGTTTTGGTATGTGTATTGACTTTGGGAGTTAATGGTTACGGTAGTCAGTAAAAATGAAAAAGGAAGAGGAGAGGAGTAAGGTTTTAGAGAAAAAAGGGAAATCAACATTTCTGTGTAAGGCCCCTGTTCAGGAGGAAGGGAGTATTTGAAAGTACGATTGGAATTACTGCAAAACCCCCGGGAGGTGTTTTTTGGAGCATCATATATAATAATACTAGGGAAATGAGGGGAAATGGTAAGGAAAATGGTGAAAAGGACAGTAGGGGGGGATATTTGTTTTTGGGGTGGGTGGGGGAAAAAGGAAGGACAAAAGGGGGGTTAGAGGGGAAAAGGGGAAGGGAGATGGAGGGGAAATGCGAGTGGAAAAGGAGTGGAACATGGAAGAAGCAAAGGTAAGAAGTGGGGATTGGGGGATGTTAGTTTAGTGAGGGAATTTGGGGGAATCGAACATAGCACGGAGAGAAAAAGGCCGACGTCGGTAGAGATGGTTCCTATTCATGTCGGCTTCAATGAAAGGGGGGGCCCTATGCAAGTGAAGACCCAGTGATTTGTATCAAGAGGGGGCAAGGGAGAATTTTGGGGCAGAGGAGTTTTTGGGACCCATAATCAAGAGGGAGAGGACAAAGAAAACATGAAGAAGGAGATTTTTTGCGATCTGAGCCCCTGAAAGGGGAAGAGTTTTTAAGATTCAAAGGGCGGGAGAGTTTTTTTTTAATTGTAAATTTTGGTTTCCCCCCAGGGCAGTTTGGAGTAAAAAATGACCCCTGGGAATTTTTGCCAGAGGAACAGCATTGAGTGGAGTCCCAAATTAAAAAGGGGGGGTAGGGGACCTACAGTGAGAGAAAAGGATGGAAAAGATTTAGAGGTAAAAAGCGGAAGCCAGGGTTTGGGGCCCCAAAAGTACTGATGAGATTGCAATTGAAAAATTGTTAGGATTTGGTTGGATGCCAGAGGCTAGGGTTAAAAAACATATTGTGACCGGGCTCCTGGGGGAAAAACGAGAAAATTAAAATTAACAGCAAAAAGGAAAAAAGTGGTACTGAGCAACTGCCTTGTGGGACCCTTTCGTTTTTGAGGAAAGAAAGATGATGTGGCAAAAATTTTTTACCGGGAAAGTGCGTTGGGAGAGGAAGGACTTTAAAAAAACACCCATGTTTCCCACTTCCCTAGAGAGGACAATTGTTGGGAATATGGCCCACCATTCGTAATGTCTTTTTCTAATCAAAAATATACTATCCGGTTTCATGGGTGCAAATCGATGTAATATAGTCTCAAAATGAAAAAGGGGGTAGCTGTGCTTCTCCCCGGCAAACCAAATTTGGGGAAAAAGGAAGAGAAATTGCAAATTCAAGTCCCAAATTAAAGGGGAAAATTTTCGCCTTTCACTCTAATATTTTGCAAAAGCAGTAGTTAGGCATGGGCGATTCTTGAGGGAGGGTACCCGATTTTTTGGGTTTCGGAAAGGGAAAGGGAAAAAGAGCTTTTCCCAATTAAAAGGGAAAATTTCCTGATGTCCATATTGGTTTAATTTTTAATGGGAAGGATAAGGGGGAAAGGGGGAGTTGCGGACCTACGTTGTGAATACCGTCAGGGCCTTCGTGAGTGTTGCGGCACGTTTGTAGGGCAGCAAGAGTTCAGAGGAAGAAAATGGAGCTTTAAAGGGGACTCGGGAGGATGGGGTGAAGGTAAGGGGGTACTCCTCTAGTGTTCTTTATAGAAGAAAAGTGTAAAAAAGGTAAAACCACTACTGACCTGGTGAAATAATCACCCAGTTCATTGTGACTTGGAGGGGAAAACAAAATAGGACAAAATATGGAGGAAGGGGAGGATGGGGGGATGTTTCCTAAAGTTTATGATTGCCCAAAACTTTTTGAGATAGATGTAAATTTTTGATGAAACAATTTCCCAGCTTTTGTTTTTACTATTCCGGTTTGTACGCGAAGATGGAATGTCTTTAAAGGAGAAAGGGCTGTATTGATTTGGAGTACCTCCTTGTAGCGGTAACTGTTCCAGGCTGCACGTTTTAAGTGAATGCTTTAGAATCGAATTCCCCATGACACATTTGGAGTATTGGTCTTGAGTTTGAGGGATAGCTGTATTGCACTCTTAAGACTGTATTTTGAAACACTGTACATTTTTGAAAAGGGGTGAGGGGGGGTGGGGGGTTGAAACGAGAGGAAGTGAAAGTAGGCCATCGGCTCTATCAAAACACCGGGGGATTAGGAAATGGGACGTAAATAGGAGAAAAGGAAACTGGAAAGGGGCACTATAGGGAGTGTCTAAGATGACCTGGGAAAAAATAAAAAAAGAAGGGAGCATAGAGAGGGTCAATCATAAAAAAATTGCGTGCAGTATCAAAGGTGTGGGCGAACTGAAATTTTAAAAAGTAGGTCAGCTGTGGGGAAAGGGAACGCTCAAATCGCCTCGGGATTGGGATTAACACCCCAAAAGAGTGTGGGACAGTTAAAAACACCCAAATATGAGGAAAGGTGGTTAAATTGGGAAATTGATTTTTAAAAGCAACAAAGCAAGGGGGGGAAGGGGAGAAATAGACGAATCACTGTCCAAAAGAAAGGAAGATACAATAACTGTGCAAGGGCTGGTTTAAAAGGGGGGTGGACAAAGGGGTTTTTTTGATTGTAAAGGGCCAGACATAAAGGGAATGTGAGGGGAGACAAAATGATAATTGGGGATTGGATTGGGGGTTTAAGAAAGCTCTTGAACATACAATAGATGGGTATAGAGGAAAGATTGGAAAGGGAGGTCTTGGGAGCGGAAAGCAACATTCCAAAAAGGGTGTTATACTTTAGTGATAAATTTTGGGTTTGTTGGGGATTTTGAGGGGGGAACAGCTAAGGGGGGATAAATAGAGGGTTGAGATGGGAGAGGTTGGGAGTTGGTGTTTTACTAGGGGGGGGTATTTTGAAAGGAGGGTTAGGGAAAGGGGTATTTTTTGGGCATAAGGGATTTAGGTGTATCCGGAGGATGGAAGGGATAGAGGGGGTGGGGGAGGGTTTAAAGTGGGCGGGGTTGGGGGCGGGGGGGGGGGGCTTGTTGGGGGGTGTAGGAGGATAGGGGGTTTGGGGGGATATCTTAGGAGAAGGATGGGTATCAGCAGTTCTTGGAGTGTGGAAAGGGGCGGATTGTAAAATTTGGAGGTTGAGTGTCAGTTTTCATTAAATAATCTTTTAATATTTTCAATAGTTTTTTTTGAGGGTTGGGTTTGGGGGGTTTTTGGGGGGTAAAAGGGTTTTTTTTTGGGGGGGGGGAGAGAGGGGCTGGTGTCTCAACGGGGGCAAAGGAAGGGGAGGGGTTTTGTGGTAGGGGGGGAGGGGGGGGAACGTTTTTCTGTTTTTCGGGGGTTTCGAGGGGGGAAGGGGGAAAGGGGTTGGGTTGTAGGGGATTGGAGTATCTGAGTAGAGATTGGAGTGTCTGGGATTTAGGGTGGCAAAAGGTTTCGGGGAGGTAGAAAAGGGGAGTTAATGTAGGGGGGGGGGGGGTTGGGGAAAAGGTAAAAGGCAGGTTTCGGAGTAAAGAGAAACCGGACCTTCCTGTCTGGGCTTTAGTAGGTGAGTCCAAGTTTGAACTGAGAGTTTTACCTCCCAAATTTGTAGGTGGGGACAGCCCTATTAAAATACATTAGGGGCCGCCACAGTTTGGGACTGTGCGGATTGTGCAGAGCGGGTAGGCCAGTTGGGGGCATAGTGGGCATCTGGCTGTGGAAAACAATGTTTGGCGGGTTCTAGACGCCAAAAATTTTGGCACTGACTGAGGAATTGGTATGGACGAACAAGGGGATTCTCCTCCTATAAAGTTAAAGGAAGGGCTGTTTTCAGAGGGAATTTTGGCTAGTTAGTGGGTTTTTTTTCGATGACCTTGGGGGGAAAGAAAAACATTGTACTGATGTTGCTCAAGTCTGTGGACAGGCAAATAGGTCTTCTCCACAATTGACCAATCTTTGTCATAGATTGGGCAATTTGTGGGGAGATTGAAACTATTTCCGGGGCAAGTATTGGGGTTGGTTTGGGGTTTTGCAAGGGGCTACCTATAGTCATTTAGTTTTTTTAAACATAGCTTGGTTTTGGATGTTACTGTGCAAGACGGGGGCGGTCGGGTCGCCCACGGAAAAGACTTTCCTACTTTTTTTGGGGACTTGTTGGAAGAGAGGATGTTTCAAGTAGGACTTGGGAGGGATCACGAAAATCGGGCCCCTTTGGCTGCCTAAAGAGAGCATTTAAATTGTTGTAAGATAGGGGTAGTAAGGGGGGGCGTACGAAAAGGAGTGTGTTAGGGGGGGTATGTTTGGAGAGGTGGGTATAAGGGTGTAAGGTATTAAAAAGTTGATGTTTGGGGGTTGTGGGGGGAATTTGAATTGACATTGGGGGGAGTGGAAATGTTTTCCCTTAAGGGTTGAATTTTTTACTTTTCTAGTAGGCATTGATGAGGGGTAGTTATTTGCAGCCGTGGGCAAAGGGAGCCGGGGGCAGGGAAACGGGGGGTTTCTCGGGGGCTATTTGATAAGGCCAAATTTATTTCCCCTAAAGTGGGGATATGTTTTTTTATTACGGGGCCCTGGAAGCCCGGATTTGTCCCCCCTCAGGGGCCCCCCTTTAGGGGTAAGGGGGGGGTCTAGGTAACGAATCAGGGGAATACCGGGGCCCCATGGCTCCCCCAGGCCGTTCGGATGGCACAAAATCAGCCTTTCATCCTTGCAGATGCTCCATACCTTGGAGGTGGATGAGAAGTGGGGAAAGGGAAAAAAAAAAGGGGAAAATTTGTGAGTCGAGGCTGGTCCCAGGTAGGGGAGTTCCCCATCATTGGGTCCCGTCTCTGGCCTCCTACGCCCCCCGACGACCAACAACGGGCAAGGATTTTGGGGGGGTTTCTCCCTTTGAGATTATTTTTTTGGGGGGGTTTATTTTCTCCTATTAGATCTGATATGTTCTGTTTTCTTAGTAAATTTCTTTAAGAAATCTTAGAGGTTAACATTTGTTCCTAATTTAGCAGCCTTTTTATAATTGCTTCATGATTATCGGAATCAATAGCTTTTTCTAGATTCTAGGCATGCTACCAATGCATATTTCTTTTCATTTAATGTTTTACTTATTATTGATTTGATTATTCGGAGTGCGTCTGTGGTTGATCTGTTTGGTTTGAAACCTTTCTGACCTTTATCTAATTTCTTTTCCTGTTTTTCTAGCCACCCGTTATTCTGTATTCATAATGTTTTCATATCTTTCTTAAACAAGAAATTCTACTAATGAATCTTAAGCGCTGATATCTTGATGGGCTTTTTTCTATTTTAGATTGGATTTATCACCACATTTTAAATTTCATTTGGATAGTCACTTTTGCCATAGTTCGTTAATTATTCTTTTAGAATTTTGTCCCTTAATAATTTTCTGGTGCCTTTTGTAAAAATTCATATTTAGTTTCATCTGGCCCATATGCCTTTTCCATTCTTGGTTTTTATTGTTTCTTTTTAATTCTTCCATTGTTATTCTTTTGTTTAGATTTAGGTGTCAGGCAGATTTATTAGTTTTATCTATCTCTGCTTTAGTAGTTATCACTTTCGCTTCTTTTCCCAATGATCTTTTTTGTATTTTATTTTAAATAAAAAGCTAGTTTATCATTTGAGTTTGTTATAGGGAGATCATTATTTATTATGGGATAACTTTGGTTTGATTATTATTACCAATTTGCTTCTTTTATGGAGAGTTCCAAACTGTTTTGTTGGGGTGTTAAAGTCAAACATTACAAGTTTTCCTAGGCTTTTTCGTTTCTTTGTTTCTATTGTTTGTCTATTTTATATCAGAGTTTAATTGTATTTATTTCATCTCTTTATTTTGGATTTTTCCTCCTTTTGATAAAGCTTTGTTTACTTTCTTTATTATTCATTACAGTGTTTTCTTCCACCATGGTTTATTAAGTTTGTTTTGTTTTGTTGAAGTTTGTCAAATTTGAAACATTTTTTTCCCATTTCGTTTACATGCTTGCTATTATTGGGAGAGTTTTTGAGTCCTTCATCTTTACTAGACAGTTCTTTTGATATTAGTCCATCCTCTTCAGAAAATGCCATTGCCTTTTCTTTATTTTTAGGAGGACTTTATTACCTTTATTTTTCTTTATTATTGGTAAATAGTCCAATGTTTAAAATTGGGACCTGATATTATTTCAAAATGATTAAGGTTTGGAAAACCTATAATTAAACTCTATTGTTGATGTTTTCCCTGTAATTGGGTCAAACCTTGTTGTTTGGCCGCAATTGGTGTAAGTAATATTTCTTCGTACTTGACTATAAAATCAAAAAGGATTTTCCCCATTTTGTTACTGGAGTTTTGGATTTAATTTAATTCCCAAAGTGGGTGAAGAGCATTTTAGGTCTCCATTAATAGTTTTTCGGTTCATTTATTTGGTTATAATAGTGCTCTATTTCTTCTTTTGTAATATTTTTACATAGGTTGTACTTTAATGTAGTTATACATTTAATGGCTTGTACTTCAAGTTTTTCTCTGTTCTTAATGAAGTGAGTTTTTTAACAACTTGGCTATCTCCACCAATCTCGATTTCCCTATCATTTTCTTATTATATCATAATTTAGGATCATGAGTTTATCTTTTTCCTTTACCATTGTTGTCACATATTGTTTTATATTTGGGTTTCTTTAATATTAAGTAGTTTATTTCTATTTTTTTATTTATTAATTGATCTTGCATTCCATAGTATTATGTATATTATTAATGTACTCTATCAGCACTTTTATTACAGGTACTATGCGCAGCACACTTCTGAACATGATTGAAATTAATGAACTTTCCTTCATGTATATCAATTAATTTGTATTTGTAATTGTTGTTGTATAATTCCCTTACAGAGGAAACCTCAAGAGAGTCACTTTCCTTATTGTTTACTATTAGTTTTGTTTGTCTCTGTCTTTTGTATTTGGTGTTGGTAAAGACCATGATGTTGGTGATTGTCTCGTTTGGTTTGTCTACTGTGTTTCTCCCTTTCAAAAACTTTGGTTTCCTTTTGCAGGGTTTTTTTTTCTGTTATGTTTGTTTTGTTTTCTTTGTTTCTTTTTGTCTTTTTTGTTTTGTGGGGGTCTTCGTCCAGAGTTAGACTTTGTTCTTGTGTTAGTGTTTGTGCATATGTCCTGTCTGTGTTTTGTAGGTCACGTTGTATTTTTGTATGTGATTTTTGAGTATTCTCTGCTTGTCAGTTGTTGGTTTCTTGATGTTTCCTACAAGTGTTCATTTTTATGTTGATTCTGATCTTCATCTGTAGTGGTTTTAACTTTTGAAGTTGTTTTTATCACTTATTGGTTGTATTTGGTGGTGGTGTTTTTATTTACTCCTTGTGCAATTTTATGGAATTTACAATTTGTGTCATTGTGTGTGATCTTCCTTGCAGTAAAAGACAGTATGGGTCATTTTTGCAATCTTTGTACATGTTATTAAACTGCTACATTTACTGCACCTTTGTCTATTTTTTTGCATGTTATGGTTCCATGACCGTATCTTTGACAGTTATAGCACTTGGAATTGGTAATGTGTAATTATGAACTTGGTATGAGATATGCCCTAGGACAACTCCTTTCTGAAGTTTCCCCTTGAAAAGTCAATGTAAGGATTTTCTTTCAATCCATTTATCTGTGTTTTGCCTGGTCTTGTTTTTGTTAGTCCATTTACTCAAACTTATTGCTTTGGCCCGTTCCGGAACTCTTAGGTGTGTTTTTCTTTTAAATAGCTTTTGAATTCTGATGAATTTCTGGCGTCTGTTTGGTTTGACCGATTTGTTAAAGTTTGCGGTATAGTGAGGTCCCATTTAACTGAACTATATTACATTTTGGTGGGTTTCCTACTTGCTTTCGTGACAATCTCAGCTGATGCTGTTTGTTGTTTGTTCTTCAGTACGGTGAAAACCGTCGCCTTCTGGTTTGGCGGGAACTTTAATGTTGTTCATTTTCAATTTCGTCGGGATTGAAATTGTTTTTCTTCGTTTTCCGAATTCTTTTCCTTTGCCTTTTCAGTTGTTTTTCTTTTTCTTTTTCTTTATGTATATCAGAAGTTTTCCCCTGGATCAAAATGTATGTTTTCCATTTTGTTTCTTGAAAGTTCATGAGAGACGCAGTTTATCACTACGGTGTCCTAATAATTAAAAAAAAAAAAAAAAAAAAAAAAAAAAAAAAAAAACCGTATTCACTCTGTGACGGTTAAGCGAGTCCAAATTTTGTACCTGTTCCGGAACGAACTTGACCGACCCAAACTCTCGCCACTTTTCTCGTCCTGGTGCTGCTGCTGCGCCGACCACGTATTTATTGAATCCTTTCGGTCAGTAGCGATATTTTTTCCTAACCTTTCAGCAGTATAGCATTTTTCCCTAAACTATTCAGGCAGTATAGGATACTTTTTGCCTGGACCCTTTCGGTATTATAGTCACACTTTTTTTTTTTTTTTTTTTTACCTTTTAGGCAGTAATAGCATACTCCTTTTTTTCCTATGCCATTCAGGCAGCGTAGCAGCTTTTTTCCTGACCTTTTTAGGCAGTAATAGCCTTTTTTTTCCTGAACCTTTCGGCAGTAATAACTTTTTCTTTTCTGAACCTTTCAGGCACTATAGCTATTCCTTTTTTCCAACCTTTCAGGCAGTCATCGCACTTTTCCTGAACCTTTTCAGGCAGTGTAGTATACTTATACAGTGGTAGTTATAAGTTCTTTTTTGCCTGACCATTTCAGTTAGTATAGCAGACTTTTTTTTCTAATCTAAACTTTTTTTCTAGCAGGCACCTTCAACAGTACGTCAATATTCTTTTTTCTCTCGAACATTTCAGGCAAGTATAGCACCCTTTTTTCCTGACTTATTTTAGGCAGTTTAGCATACTCATTTTCCTGACCCCTTTCAGGCAGTACCCTGTGTCTGTGTATAATCAGGTAGTTACCTGCCTATGTTTCAGGTATTGTAGGCTACATATGCACGAGTCTCCAGCATAAGAATAAGTGAAATGCGAAGCTTAGCCTCGCCCGGGCTATACCCATGAGGGGAGCCCGGCCTGTGTCGACTAATTTGCCGAACACGCTTTTCTCGTGTGTCAGCTGGTGCTGACTCGGCTAACCTAGTTCTTTACCCGCCGTGGTGCCAGCCACGCATTAACCTCCAGGCGACAATTGCAACTTCTCGGCGCCTGGGGGGCGCGAACCGCTGACTCCTCGATGAGAGGCCGACATGTTCACCACTGTCACTAGCCCGGAGGCTAGTCAATATGCAAAGTGGCAGTTTACATATGTTTGTTATGTATGCCTACGATATACAAATATACTTGGTAATGATACTAGTATTTGTTTAATAGTGTGACTTCATTGTATGACGTGTGTAACATACATGTTTTTTTTTTTTTTTTTTTTTTTTTGGGGAACAAACATTTCAATCTTAAATGCTGTTTTAACCTTGACTGTGTCGGTGGCGGGTTTCTTCAGTTCGCGGTATTTCCCGCTGCTACACATAGCAGAGGGAATACCCCTCTGTTGAGATTTGCGAAGATCTGGCTTCGCCCGGGCCTTCATATAAATGGCTCCTGGCTGTGTCAGCTATTTGTGGCTGTCTCATTTTTGTTCTTTTTGACACTTTTATGCTTACCTGGTGGCGGATTGGCCAGCCTGCGCTTCCTGCCCGCCATGGTGTTAAGCATGCTGCATAATCCATTACAGTCCCGGCGGCTGTGGGATCACAATTCTGTAAGTAATGTACGCAACGTGGTGTTCGGCTCGCCACAGTGCATGCAACACCTGTTCTTCAGGGTCAATTGGCTCTATGCTCTGCCATTGCAATGGTAACCTAGTCCTGAATTCGTTGCAGAATAACCTTTCGGTACTTCTATAGATTGCTTCCGAGAGTGCCCGTGGCGTCCTGAGTACCATCTGGCCTAGGGAAGTATCTCGTTTTCTCTCTGTGAAGCTGGCAGGGGAAGGCAGACTGTGACGTTAACACTTCTGCCTTAAGATTTTCGACTTGGTTTTTATGATCATGGAATTTGGGTGCAGACCCCTGCAATTTCACTAGTCTGTCTCCAAGCTATTCCCTTTTATTCTGTGTTGCTGGTCCCAGTTCGATTATTATTCTACCTGAGCAAGATCCTTGTGCTATTGTGAGGAATAGTATCCATAAGGTAGATGTTGTCTTTGGTGAGCTTTGCTGTAGACAGGCAATGGCTTCCCTGGAGTCTGCATGTATGACCATGTGTCAGGAACACATGGCTAGGGCTCCCATGATCGCAACTGCCTCTGCCTATGACAGCAACTGAGCTGCCATTGGTCAATTCATGATTCCCAGGGGGAGAGGTTTTGCCTCCATGGAGGAGGTTTGAGGCCTTCCATCCACCTGGGGCACCCCGATGATCCTGGCAGCTTCATTGGGGCTGTTTTCAATTTCTCTTAATTTTTGGCTTTGTGGCAATCAGGGAGACAGAAGCATAGTCCACAATGGACAGATGGCATTACTAAATGATCTTTAGAACTTTATGTCTTGCTCCTATGTGTCTTCCAGACATTGCTCTCATGACAGACATCCTTGCTTTGGTTCGGGTAACTAATTATAGGACCTCCCTTTTTAAAAGGAGAGGGTCCGGTCAATCATTACCCAAGGTATTGAAAGATTTCTCAGACTTGTGCCTTGACATTTAGTCTCAGAGCCATGGCTTGGATTTTGCTGCAAGATCCTTTAGTTCTGTCCCTAACAGCACTCCTCAGATTTACATGTCCAGAACAGTGCTGGGCCTTTACTTAGGCAGTGTGGTCCAGTGGAGATTCCAAGGTCGTCTCATAGGAGATGATCTTGCACCCCACTGGAACTATATGTTGAGGATGCAGGACTAGGTGTTTGACGAGGTCCTGAACTGAGGTGTTCCTTTTTCTAGTGGTCATGTGCTGTGATAGGTGACCTTGGACTCTGATTTTTGTCTGTTCTGTTCCCTGAAATAGTCTCCTATCCAAGCCAGGGCTTTTCCTCTGGTGCTCTTCTGGGATCAGGCTCTCCTCAATAACAAGAGGACTTGCTAATTCAAAAACCTTCTCCAGGTCTAGGGAATCTACTACTGAAGTGACATTGCTGATTGTGCTTTAGAGTCATGACTAATGTTGTGTGATTTTGGCTCATCCCTTGTGACCCATGGAGGTGTTCAAGTGTGGGGGTCCCATTTTCCTTGGAGTCGGTTTAGTACATTCTCTCGACGTCTTGCCCAGACAGCTGAGGAGAGAGATGGGGTGTACTTCCTGGGCTCCTTTGGTTTTTGGGATGGGAAATATGGTGGCCCTCTTCCACCTCTTGGTATAGGGGGTTTCCCGGACTTGTTGATGAGTTGCAGGATGCACGCTCACTGCCAGTCTTAGGTGGTGAAATAATGGGTACGAGATCCCTCAGAGCCCGGGGCTGTGGAAGAACTGTTTTGTAGTTTGTCTTAGTTCCCTCAGAAGAAGATACCCCTGAGATTATTCTGGATTCGGCTGCCCTCTCTCTGATATGAACAAGTCTGCCTTGTTTGTAGGCGTTGTTGGTGTGACCTCAATTCAGCTGGCAGACTGTTGTTTGCTTGTTCCTCTCGCAGAGAACTCCGGCTCAGTCACTGTTTTTGCTTCTCCTTTTGGGGGGAGGGTCATGGTGGGTATCACCTCGGGCTGAGCGGCTAGTAGCTCGCCTGACCCATTGCCACAGCTCTGTAAGGATGGTTCGATGGTCAAAGGACTTACACCATTCTAGCCACTTTTCCTGCTTTACCTCTTATGGGCAGTTCCTTGTCATCCCTGACTGCCTTCCCTTAGGAGGGCCAAGGTTGTCAGGGGCTCTTTGCTTTAGGATATGTTTTCTAGCACTGTTCACTCTTTGGTTGACCTCCTCATTTTGTCATTAAAGTACAGGCCGTCCTTAATAACTCCTGGACTATGGTGAAGTTTTAGGTCTAGTCCTGTGAGTCCTGCTTGATTTATGGCACTGATAAATCTGGCTTCAAGCAATTCTACGTTTTTCACTCTTTGGGGGTTTATTGCTTCTAAGACAGTAGGCCAAAAACATCCTGAAAGGCTTGCCAGTTGGCCTTTGTCTGTTTCATCTTGGATTTGGTTGTGGCAAGAAAAAAAAAAAAAAAATTTTTTTTTTTTTTGGGGGAGTTGGTGCCAGCATCCCCGTGCCATAATTGTCCACTTGTGACAGTCTCATTGGCACACAATCTAATTCTCTCCAGCCAGAACTATAGTGCAGGGTGAGGTCTAGGACCCCTTATAACGGGTATAGAACCCAATTACATTGGCATGCAGGGGTATTGATACTTGTTAATGGCAGTCACCTCATTATTTTAAGAGTTGACACACAGCACTATAAGTACACACGAGAAATGTCCCTAGTTATGGGGATGGCGGTATGCTGGTCCAGCCAGCTGCCCGTAGGGAGATGGTTTTGAGCTGCCCTTACCGTGGCTGGTCGCTGGCGACGACTCCCGGTCAACGTAGGTGAGATATAAATTGACTTTCCGCCCTCGCTGAGTGGGTGGTTCTTATTTGGGACTTTGGAATCCGCGTGGTCACCAGCCATGTGGTCCAATGGTAACAGAAATAGAATTAGGCACTCCTATATTGCCTCGGCCACCTACTCGCGCCTCACCTTCGAGGCACCTTTCAAGGGTGACCTAACTTTGCTGGTCCGTCTCGTTCTCGTGCAATTGTCGGTGCATCTTCGTGTCTGCTCGTCCATGTTGTCCCTCATCCTCCTGGTCCTCGTGTAATCTGTCCGTCCTCGATGTCCACACGTCCTCGGAAAGTCCCCGCACAGGTTTCTCCTTGACTTCGGATTCGTCTAGACCTCCTCCATAGTCCGGGCCCAGGTCTAACTCGGCGGCGTCCTCGTCCACACATCCTCACAGATCTCGTCCATGTACCCTTCTCGCGTCCTCGTTAATCTTCATCTGGATCTACGGGTGTCGGGCAGGGGTGGCATCTTGAGGCGGGCGTGATACCTGCGCTACAAGCTCCTGGAGTTGACCGGGGATAAAGGAAGAAAGCGGCGTCCGCCAGGCGTCGCTATGCACAGCCATCCTGGGGCCAACTGGCACCGTGCGGCAAGTTGTTGTGTGCTTCTATTGATCTACGGGGAGTCCGGCAGAACACCCGTCCACTCACTTGGGACGGTTTAACACCTTTTCCTGACGAAAGTCGTGGTCCGCGGGCCTATGGGCGATCTTTCGATAAGTCCTTCCACGGCATACTAAGTGACCGGAAATGTATCAGGATCTCCTCGGTGCCGGTGTCGGCTATCGTTGCTCTGACGCCATATATGGTCGGGGAACCAGATCATACACGTAAGGGCCAGAGTAAGAGAAAAAGAAGGCAACATAGAAGAGATGTGTTTAACTACCAACTCCAGTGGGATTTATAAAAATTTGCGTTTGTTTTAATGTTGGTTTTAAATTATTTTGTCTTTTTTTTTTGTGTGGTTTTGGTTTTCACAAAAGATAAAGAAGAAAAATAGAAGAGGGAGACGGCAGTAGCAGATCGTTTGGACCTGGCTTTGAATTACCAACCGTTCTGATAGATATGAGAGTAAATAAGGGAAACGACCTCAGCAATTCGCGAGGATTTTACTTGAACACAGTCGTCACACAGAGAAGAAATAGGTGTAACTTGTAACATCATTACAAGCCACACGTCACGACAGACAAAAATGCGGGCTAAGAGAAACATCATAAATCCTTACGCCGTCACTAATACAGCAACCATCCTATTAATGAAAGGTTTAGTGTTTTTGTTCCTGCATGTGTGAGTGAGGTGAATGTGTGTGTTACACCACACATTCACCTCACTCACACCTGCAGGCGTGTGGTGAGTGACAGCTAGCGTTGAATGAGAGGGAAAGCGAGAGTGACCTCACACAGAGAATGAATCACAAACACGAATATTAACGTTCACTTAACACAACTGAAGTAAAAATAGCAACTCCTAGGCTACTTAAGATATTTCAACTACACATTGATTTCAACATTTTGATTGCGATATGCATGAATGAATGGTGACATGAAAAAATATTCGCAAGCTATTTAACCAGTAAATCTTCTCGGGTCAAGAAATCTGAACTTGCCGAGGTACATGTCTAGCTATGCATGTACAGACCTCATTAAAACTCATTAACGGGGGGGATCCTAAACCCACATGCCGTATATGACTGAAGCGACTCGAGCCGGGAAATCTATCATATAAACCTGCTCTCTTCTTGCGTTCTGTGATACGATCACAAAAACGCTTGGGTTTTATACCCAAAACTGCAAGCGACTTCAAGAGGGGAGAAAGGCATGATTAAATAAGCGAATAATGATTCTAGCTAAATCCTACTCCTACATTATTAATGGACATAACCACGAGTCACACTGACTCGAAGGTGCACTATGATATGGAATATCCTATGCTATATTACAATAATTATTTTTAATGAAATTGGCTTTTTACCGCTTCCCGTTCTAGCGCCGATAGAACGGTCACCAAAGCATGTACAATGCTAAGTTAATCCCCAAGGCAATCAACGTCAAACAACAACCGAAATTTTACAGGTGAACCAAGCCGGTCATTTGAATCCTTCCCACGTCGCCACCGACCCGGGAAAGAGAAGTGATGTCCGGTCCAGACGGACAAGCAACCCTTTTTCTAATCAAAGTGACCGCTAAGTGAAAGAAAAGGACGGTCCCAGTCGGGGCGAGGGAAGAAACGAGATAAAATGAATATTGATATTCGTGAAAGATAAAATCACGAACGCATTAAATTTGTTTGCAGATGAAATACATAAATCCCTAAGAACGAGAGAAATTAATTATAACTAACCGAACGATATTCTGTTTTATGATTACAATACTCGATCACACGGAAATGCGATCTGAGGTGAAGAAATAGTGTAGAACATGCCATTTGCTTGTCATTACACCTTTTAACCAACAAAAAACAACACGACTTAACACATGAATGGGAGAAGAAGGAAAAGAATAAAGAAAGGGGGCCCAAACATGTCTTAACTTGTTTTTTTTCTTCTTCGACATGTCCTAGCGGTCCGAGCGGATTTTCTTTCGGAAGTGCATTCGTTTTGCATGCAATGATGCAACGGCCCTCACCTGCCACCAATATATCGGTTATGCTTACTCTTAGTACAGTGGCTGACAGGGTCTCAAAAACACATGTAAAGGGGTGACACCGCTACGACGACGCTACGATTTGTCTAAAGGGGTAAAAGCGCCGCGGTGGTCGGCAGCCGCGCCCGGAGGGAGGCAAGGGCCGGACCTTTGCGCGTTTGTCCCGCTGCGACGAACTCCGGTCAAACGAGGTAAGATATAAGTGTGACCTCCGACCTCGCTGAGCGGGTGGGCTCTTATTTGCGACTTTGGATCCACGTGGTCCACAGCCACATGGTCCACTGGTAACCGAAATGAATTATGCACTCCTATACCCCTCCTCTAACATGCATTAGCTCTTGGCTGTTGAGAAGAGCGATCTTGGGGAAAATCTCAAGCACTTTGGCTATGTGATGTCCTGCCCTGTAGGGATCCAGGACCGGGGTGGTGTGCATTGAGTCCTCACCCCTATGATCATTCAGTTTTTGTGCTGCAGTAGCACAGACCTGGCTGATGTCCTAAGCTCCTACAGTCTGGCCTTCTGTACACATTCTCCAGCTTGAGGAAGCCCCCCAGCCAGGTGAATCTAACAGCAGAGATTTTAACATCCTCTCCACAGTGTGGTGCATTGGGCTATTGCGGAGCAAGGGATTGTTGCTCTGACCAGGGTGGGATCAAGCCTCTTTTGACAGCTATGTTTGCAGCGTGAAGACCGGATAGCCTGAGAAGGCGAACAGTCCCCTCTATTAATGTCCCCTCCTGGAGCATGACAGTGTCAATTGTTCCTTGATCACCTCTTGTTGTGGAGGATGGCATTCTTTGTATTGAACCATAGATGTTCCACTGGAGTATGCTTAGATTGTGTGTCTGATATTACTTGTGTGATAGTTACATCAAGAGACGGGGGTGCAGGGAGGGGCTGCCTTGGCTCTATTCACTCCTGCCTTTCGGACGCGACAGTCTGGTTTCGCTGCCCATCATGGCGACCATTACTGCCTTCTCTATTTTTCTCATGGACTCCCCAATGATGTTTTCTACTGCTGTGAACTACAGCAGTCCAACAGTAGAGTCTTCTTCATCGTCAAAGAGGAGATTATTCGTCTCTTGGGGAGGTTTTTTGGGGGGGGGCTGGGGGGGGGGTGTGTCTTTGAACCATTATTCCTGTGGTTCTTCTTCTGCATTTTATGATGATGATGAACCCCTTTTTGTTGGAGTACATCTGGTGGTCAGCTGTAGAGGGGCTTTCCTTCCTCTTAGAGGTCCCGCGAAGTCTTTTCTCCTTTTGTTTCTGTCCCCAATATTGGGCTGGGGTAGCACGGAACAAAGTCTTTCGATTTTTTAGTGACCTCTTGTCGCCAGAGGCCGCCTCTTTCCTGCTAGCAAGCCAGCTCCAGGCTGATGCACCTTGGCACGTTGGGACATTTAGCTTTTGTGTCCCTTTGGCCTTCTTTGTGGTCAATAGTGAGGTAGTGAGAAAGTGAGAAGCCCAAGTAGCACCATCTTTGACTCTCCTATCGTCGGCCTTGAGTGCGAGAGGCACACTTTCTCCCATCATTAAGCTCCTTGGTTTCCTGCCGGAAATTCAAGGTGGAATTGGTGTTTGGGCATGATAATCATGCCCTGGTCTTCTGGCAACCCAGATTGATAACCAGATTTGTTGCTGCATCTCCAATGCTCTTACCAGTTGGTAGGCATTGTCCGAAGCCTCAGGTTTAGAGGGAACCTTAAACTGTGGGAAAACTCCTAGGTGGTCCCCAACTCCCCTCAGAGTCTGTCTCCGCCTGGGCGCCCTTTTGGCTGGTTCATCTTGTGCTCCCATCTCGCTCATGGTGAACGTCTGAGAGGGTTACTCAGAGCTCTCCATGATTTTCCCTGCTTGTCCATCTGCCTGGACAATCTCATGGATAAGACCATTTTTGGCTGATGTCCGTGTCCATCTTGCATGCAGGTCTCACAGAGTCCACTTCAGTTTTTTTCATTTTTCGCTTGCCACTAGAACCATTTATGGCTTCAGAGTGACTGGGCCGTAGTTTTGGAACTTGCATGGGTTTCAACATTTATTCTCTTTCTTGTGGGGGTTTGAAATATATGTCATTAAATAAGCATTATTTTCATCCTCCACACCCCCACCCACCACTGAGGGGGCCAACAAGGGAAGCTGTAGAACTAATGTCTAACATCCACCGGGGTGGTGAGAGGATCTATGCACCACTGGACGTTTTACGCCCACTCATGGGAACAGTTTTAGTGCTAACAGCAACATTGACTCTTGAACCTAGGCTCCCGAAGGAGACCATCCAATTGATCTCACCATGCCGAGATCAGACCACACCGTCTTGCTGGAATAAAGGACCAAAGAGTCATGTTGTTAGCCGCTGGTCCTACTCATGCACGACATCACTCAATCTCCTGACTTCTGTCATCCACAGCGCACAGGGATGCCCCTCACAACAAACACGTGGGTATATGTTGAACGCCCTGGGGAAGACCCGCGGTATGCCTCATTGTTTGGAACCCTTTCTTCTTCCCTCTAATGCGAAACGCCACCCGGAGGCGTAGCACAGGATGCTCGGAGAGGGAGCTCTAATCCTGCACCTTGAAAGCTTGCTGAATTCTCGGTTACTGTTGAGGTGTGGGATAAAAGTTTAACAGTTTAGGCGCCATCTGCCGTGTGGCTCTGAGCATGGCCTCCTCAACCGGACTCATTGTTACTCCCTCGGCTACCTATGTTGTTGAAGCAAGTTGAAGTCAGAGATTTTCACTAATCAGGCTGGCCATTCCCGCTGTGTCAATAAAAGGTTTCCTTCATCGGCAGCAGGACTTACGGAAAGCGCGGCCGCTGGCGGCCATGTCACGATTGGATAAGCCACTGGCCGCACACTTCTTTCCTTTGGCTCACATAAATCTTTACGACAAAGGATTTATGGTCCTGGCACGAGTACATAGCAGCAAGCAATCATGTGCTGGAAACCAAAAACCCATGGGTATGGTGGGGCAGGCTATAGGATGTCGTTCCATGATATGTCAAAAGGATAATGTGAATAGTGAGGGTTAGGGTTACGGTAGTCATGTAGCATCAGGTGATTAGGCGAAAATATTTAAAAGCAGGGATGTTGGAGGGCTTGTGCAAGAGGAGGTTAAACTTAATTTAAGAAATTAAAAGGTCATAGCAAACCAAAAGAAAACAACTGTAAAAAAAAAAAAATGAATGAGAGAACACAAACAAAACAAAACCTGAACAAAAAAAGGGATAGGGAAGGGGATAGCTGTAGATAAAAGAGTAGGAGGTAACTTCAAAGGTTGCGGCCAAGTCCTAAAAAAACTGCATCCACTTCTTTGTCTCATGCCAAAGAAAAAAAATCATGCTTACGTTCCTGTCTCTGGCCGGAAACGAAAGATGGTGTTGAATCTATGCAGCCAGTTGGGTATGCCAAGCACGGAGTGTGTCGGTCTGTTTACAGCAACCTACACCACTTGATAGTCATAATAAGCAGAGAGCTTACCTCGTGGAGTGCAGATTGTCGTAATAAATAGATCCCAAATCTACCATTATATTCCATCTGAGTGCTTTTATTCTGACACAAGCTGTAGTTTGCGCTTGTTAGTATATGCTGTTTGTGTGGTGCAAGTGGTGTGTATTGAGGAAGAGGTTTGATCACTGGGGCCGCACTTTTAATCGATCAAGCGAATGTAAGGCTTTTCTTGCCAAGGCGGCCTTGAATTGATTGCCAAGTGAAATCGAAAGTAGTTATCACAGTTAACAAAGGATGGTACAAGAGGATCTGACTTCGAGAGGTTCTTGTAGTCTATCGGGGAAGGTGTTAGGTAAATGTGTGGAGGAAGTTTTCATGGTCTTACAACGAGAGCTTTCGTTTTTGTCACATTAGTCTTGTAACAACATTTATGCTTCCCATCTCGAGAGCGTTTCGAGTTTCGTCATAAATGCATGGACGTCCACCTGAAAGCGCATTGTGTCAAGCTAAGTGTTTACAGTCGTCAGCAAGAGGATAGTGATGACTCTGTGTGTGGGGTCTGGTAGGTCGTTTGTGTATAATGTTAAGTTGGTAGGGCTGCGTATGCTGTCCTGAGGTACTCATCGTGTATTTGAAATGGTGCCTGAAACTTTGTTTTAAGAATTTTTCAATTTTAATCTGCTTGTTGTCAGAAAACTGCAAGCAGCTTCTTAATTAGAATGGAAAGTTTAAATTTTGTGCACAGCTTGTACTTTGAGGGCAGCATGCCAGACCATGTCAAAGGCTTGCCTCAACATCTTTTGAGACAATTCAGTCACCTCTAGTGCTCAGCACAGTTGTGGCAAATAGAGGCAAAGATATCAATTCCAATGCCCATCTATTGTTTGGGGAATCAAGCCCATCAGAATTAATTTGAAAAGTTCTTGATAATTTTAATTGGCTTTTAAACGACCTCCCCAGTCTGCTTGTTTATACCGGAAAGATCCGTCCTTAGTATTGGTGATGTGAACTTTTAATATGATGGGTATGCGCTCTGAACCACATTCAGCCGGGTTTTAAAAACAATTTATTTGTTATGGTGTAATGTGGTAGACAAGTGCTGCCCTGTTTTTCCGAAAACGAGATCAGGGAGGACCTTTGTTTCTCTGGGTGTGTGTCGTTTGGTTGCAAAAATAGAAAGGATTGCCTACCGTGTGCAGTGGTTTAGTTTCGTGTGGGTAGCATTGATATCCCTGGCAAAGGAAGACTGGGAGGTTGTATAATTGAATATTTTGCTGAAGTCAGCAAAGATGAAAATTAAGTGTTTGGTTTTCTAATAGGAGTGGAAGGATAATGGGGCCCTGTGGGCTGAATAACTAACTGGCCATGAATGAGAGGGTGAGGAACTCGTGAGTGATAGTGGGTTTTATCAGAATACAATAACCCATTTGTAATCCGTCCCCTATTGCATGGATGTTGTAACCTAGTACCGAATTTTTGTTCAGAACGAAAAAAAATCGTAAAAATATTACAGATCGAAAAAAATGACCTTACATTGCCTGAACGACGTTAGCATGTCACTCAGGTAGACTCAATTTTACCTGTCGTTTTACCTTGCTTCGCGTTACCTGATCCTCAGGTATAGGTTCCGTGATCGAGACCTCGATCGGGACGGTTCTCAAGGTCAGGGGGGAGAGAGTCTGCGAGCAGGAACACAGTAACGGAAATCCTGGGAACGCGGTCCACGGCCCAATCTTCCGCACTGTCCCAAGCGCCCCCTAGAAAGGGACTTCGACCGTCCGACTCAGAGCCTCTCCTCTCGTCATCAAGGTGGTGTCATCCATAGATGACGCGAGGCTGCGGACTGGAGGAACCTTTTGTCTTTTTGCGTGCTTGTTTTTGAAGTGAGATTGTGTTTTGCGTTTGCTTTCAGTGTTTTTTTATGTAGTGTTAAGTCTTGTGTATTTTTCCTTTGGATTTGGTTGCAAAACCTAGGTTCTTTGTGTGGGGGCATGAGGCTCTGAGGTTAGTGTTTTTTTGTAGTGTTAAGTGTTTGGTGTAGTTTCTTTTGAATTTCGTTGTGTGCGGTTGCAAAACAAGGTGTCTTGTGTGGAACAATGAAGCTCTTGGGTTAGTGTTTGGTCACATCGGTACTGTGGTTTGTGGTGTTGTGCGTTTCAGGGATGTATAAATTGTCGGCTTCGAAGATCTCCTCGGTACAACATGCTGGTGAAACTGTTTCTTTGTAACATGATAGGGACCAATGTTTTGTGCGACTTTCCTAGTGTTTAGCAAGCAATGACGAGCTACTTGTAAGATGGCTTGTATTTTTGGGATGTTTGGGTGTGAATTGTTTGTTGAATGGGGAGGTGAAGGCAGAGTACCTGGAGGTAGATGCAGGTTCGTCTGGGTGGTGCTAGTCTGGCATGTAGTGGGTGCCAGCCTGTTGTGGGTGTATTAAGGAGCAGTGTCTTATTTTTCCGCAAAGCTTGGTTCGTTTTTGCTGAGTTATTTCCTTTCCGTTTGGGGCTGATCTGCCCAACTGCAAGTTGTGACCCCTTGCAGTTGGCAGCATTTGGGATGCTCTCCTTGCATTTGGGCGAAGAAGTGACCTTCCGCCACGCAGCGAGAGCATGCATTAATGTGTGCATGTGTTGTTTATTGTGTTCTGTTACAATGTAACAGTTAAGGCATTGTTCGATGTGGATAAAGCACTCTGGTTCTATATTGTAGGTTGGAACCGATGTATTAAACATCATGATCCCACGTGTAAGAATTTTCTGGGCTTCCTCTGGGGCAGAGACACAATCTTAATGATTCGTGACTTGGGAGGCTTGTAAACGTCAAGGACAGTGACACCATTCTTTGCGTATACTTCCTGGCCGATAGATTCGTACGATCGTGGGAGGGATCGTCCTGTGCGATCTTTTTGGCCACGACCGTGCACTTTGTCTTCGTTTCCGGTGAGGGGACAGGAGTGAAACCTTGTTCGTTTAACTTTCTTTGGCCTTCGGTCGAGAGGAATGGAGTCAGTTGTTCGGGTTTGGCTACCATCATTTTGAAGCCATTGTGAATTTTAAAGAGGTGTGTGACTGCCACCTCAGTGAGTGTGAAGATCTTCTGGAGAGCCACCTCACAAGAGATGGACTCTCCAGTATATGCTAATTTGATAACATGATCATACCATAGCTTGGATGAAGATGACGGGTCAGGTGTTGTCTAGCAGGTGCTAATTAGACAGCACGAGGTAAGGTGGCTGAAGGCTCCTACCTGCCTATTCGTTGCTTACAGGAAATTTTCTAGAGTGGCAGTCATAAGATGGTCTGCCATACCAGTCCCTAGCAAAGAAGGCAACTCACAGGCACTGTAAGGCTGGCACGCTAAGGCCCACCAAACACACCCTCCCTTGCGGGAGGCAACGGTTTGCCCACGTCCGAGCACAAGCTCGGAGATGGGGTGCAGCTCACCAGAAGATGTGCAGCGAGTTATCCTAATGCCGAAAAATACGTATAGTATAGAAGCTAATTGCAAGCAAATAAAGTCGCGGCGACAGCGAAAAGTCTGCGCAGAAGAACCAAGGTCGAGCTATCCGTGGAAGAAGCAAATCGCTCTCTTTACCGACCACGACAAAAAACCTTGGGACCTAGATGTCCTGAAAGCCCTTTCTCCTCTGGACTAGGTTTTACTTTTAAGTTCAACGATTAATCCTGTACATGCGCAGAATGAGCTAGTTAATCCCATCAATCATATATTGATACTCATTTCAACGTCATCAACTCCATAGAAAAGATGGAGTTGAGTTACCATTAGTATTTATAATAAGAAGTAACGAAACAAATTCTGACATTTTCATATCAAAGATTTGTGTGAAAATTCATCAATATATATTTTTATAAGTTGTGGGATATTCTAACTGCAGATATAACTCTCAACACTGATAGAAAAAAAAAATCCCACAGAGAATTCCAGAGTTTACAGACACAGAAAAGACAATGTTATATCCAGGTTGGAAAAACATTCCCAACGTATGTAATTTATTAATCAAATAAAAAAAGAAAGCTTTTAATAACATTACAGTAAGATTTCAAATTCCTGATTCCTAAAAGTAAAGTTACTTTAAAATCACGTGGACACCCTGAAAAACTACCCTAGCTGTGTCCTGCGACCACACGCGAGAAAGAGCTCTCGGAGAATATAAATTGATATTACGAGTATCTCATTTTCGGTTGTCTATAATATTTATAAGTTATTTGAAACCATTTTTATAATTTTATTTGTACTTACACATTCATATATCGGCATGATATAATGCTAGCGTGTGTATGTGTGTGTGTGTGTATATATATATATATAATATATATATATATATTTATATCTATATATATATATATATTATATAGTTATTATATATATATATATATTATATATATATATATATATATATATATATATATAAAATTTTCCTCTGTAGTAACGTTTCCTTATCGACACTAGCGTATATGAAACATGTAAAATGCTAATTATCATAGATACCCGTTTTTTCATGTATAGCAACAGATTTACTGATAATCACATTGACTCGTAGTGTGTCTTGCCTCTTCTATGCAAGTACTGTGGATTTGAATCAGTTCAATCCGGAATTAACTTTCATGATGCGTACAGAAGAACGTTTTTACTTACACTCTTCAAGGGTTTGATGCCGACGAACCACTGGGAGCGAACAAAATTAAATTTTTAGCAGTAAAACCCTTGAGTATTGTGTATAAAATTGTTACTTATATTTGTTAAACCACTGGGACGAACACTTAGATCTATTGTGATGGTCACAGAGGCCGAACACTTCCCGCATAATCAGTAAAGCCCTTGAGGGTGTATAGATGTGTTGATTGAGAAAAAAAATATATTAATTGAACATCAGAAATAACTTTAGATTGTCAGAAAACCTTAGTTAAAAAAAAAATACTCGTTTGATTGGAAATAATCAATATTATTTTGATCCATGTCATTGGATCTCAATAAAAAAGATTTATTCAAGTCCAAAATGTAAACAAATGCTGTACTATACTGTCTAAAAGGTTAAGAAAAAAAAATATATATATATATATTTCGCGCACGGGACCAGACACAGATTGTGTTTGTAAGCGTGTGAACAATAAACGTCACGCTATAGTCTTTGGTAGTTTACGGATTCTGCCTCTGTAGAATATAGAAGAATAATGGTACAGAAAGAACAAATATTACAAAGACATTAAATTGCCCATATACCAATTTGTGTATAGAAAATAACCTGGAAATCTATACATAAGCAACAGTGTCCCATAAAAATCTTATGCGAAAAATCCTTTTTCAAATCCCCCGCACTTAAATTCCTTGACGATTTTTGCTCACTTTTTTCATATATCCCTCTCTTTTATTAATAGAGGGCAAAAGCTGTCTCGGACTCGACTCCCAAACCCATCATAATACCAGTGCCTTTGCTTGATAGTTATGTTAAACTTATGCATTATGCGCGTTACTCAGCCCCTAAGCATAAAAATTTGGGAATGAACTTTTTTTTTTCCCTTACTCTTCCTATTTTATGTATTGTCCTGATAGGTTTTGACTGACTATTACATATATTGATAGTAAAATTCAGATCCAACATCAACCTATCATAGAGACAGCGACAGCGAAGATTACCCCACCAAACTGACAACTAGCAATAAAATGCAGTATTTACAGTGATTAAAAAATCATTCACTTTAATTTTACACCCCCCCCCCCCCCAAAAATACTAATAATAAACTAAACTAAAAATAATATAATATAATAGTAATAATAATGAATAATAGATTTAAAAAAAGAACCCTTAAACCTGTGATATTCCCAAAATTTTTAGCATTGACGGCAAATAATTAAAAAAAAAAAGAAAAAAAAATGCGGCAAACTTGACCTTTGCATACATGTGTGTGTGTTGATTAGATTCCCCAACCCGTTTTAAGTAAAAAGTAAATTTCTCCCTCCCCCTCCTTTAAGGTAACACTGCACCCAAAAACCCCAGAAATCCCCTGCCTGTTGTTGCCGTGGGGGGGGGGGGGAGACGGGGACCCATTGCTGGGGATCACCCCTGCCTTGGGCCTCAAGCCCTCAACTCACTATTTTTGCACGACCTTTTTTCTTTCCCCTGTTCCTTTCCTTTTTTTCTCCAACTCCACTTCCTAGGGAGTGGGGAAAACCCTATTGAAGGATAAAGGCAGACTTTGTGCCAGTTATAAACCGGCTTAGGGGAGCCAAGAGTACGTACACCCCTTACACCTCAAGGAGTTTCCTGAGAGCTGGACTATTTCTCTCTGCTCTAGATTTACCATGGCCAGTAATAAAGACTCTGAACACTGCCACTACCCTCATTACCTACTATCACATCAGTCCAGTTCAAATCATCCATCCAGGTCAGTGCTCATTCTCCAGGAAATTTTCCCCTCCCCCAACATCCTCAGCCTTCATCTCCTCCATCCCCTTATTACTACTTTGCGGCCTTATTGTCCATTTCTCCACAGTACTACCTATCTCACACATACCTTCCAGACGTCTACTTCTACTACCCCCACCTCTACAAACAACTGAATACTTCGATTTTTCGTAATCCCCCCCCCCCCTTTCCCCAGCCCTTTACTCTGACAAATCTCTCCTCTTCCAGCAATCTTTCAAAAAAGTAGGCAAAGTTTTCTTCTGTAGCCGCCCCAATCGTTCCTGCCTTGCCACACTTACATCCAAATCCCAAGCTATAGATTATCAAACCCCATTGACTTCAATGCCCAACCTCATCCCTCCCTCATACTGTACTCTACCTCCCAACAAACTGCCCTGTCTACGGGCAACGATTGTTCAGATTGGGGGGAAAAGACTGACTTGCTTGCCTCATGGACTATGATGCAGCATCAGTACAGTTTACAACATCCCCCTACAGGCCGTCGTAAGTTCCCCACTAATATTGACAAGTTACATTCCGTAGACATGACCTCCCCTTTAGTGTTTACATTGGCAGAGTCCCTCTGTCCTACCAATATCAGGTCTCAAACCCCCTTTTAATGCCAGAAGGTTGCATCTAGGCCATCCTCCCAAACACTGCCGTTTCACCAAACCCAAAGCATTCTTGATCAAAATCTGTTCTGCACAGCACAAAGCTACCCTACCTACAAGTTTTGAGTTTGAAGTGGTATTCTGAATTCAAATTTTTACGCAAGGCCAGACACGAAGGTTTTTCTCTCATTCCCTACACCTATTGTTCTTCGCTCTGCCCCCCCCCTTTAGTCCCAAGATGGTTCTATGTCTCCCCCAGTATCTCTTCCTCTTTCTTCTTCTACCCCCTTTTCTCCCAGTTTAAAATTCTTTTGCCATTCTAAATTCTAAATCCAGACACTCCAATTACTACTTCCCTGATGCCTACCTCTCTTCCTCCTTGCTCAACTGTTTGCACAAGACAATCTAAATGCTCCACCCCATCTTTTCCTACCTCATCCTCTCTTCCAGCAACCTCTCTCTACACCCCTGAATCGTTTGTCCTCTATTCTTCCCTTCATAAGAAAACCTTTGTTATCAGACCTCCGCAACCGACTCCACTTCATTAGCTCTCTAAACCATCTAATCATTACCCAAAATAATATACCTACACCTCATTCATCCTCCAATCTCTCTGCTCCCATTCCTTCTACACTGAAATAAATGCTGACATCCATTCTCCTCCTATTCATGTTCACCCTACACCTCTTCCTCCCACTCCCTCCCAACACTTCTCATTCCCTCCTGCGTCAGATGCACCATCCCCCCTTCCTTTCCCATTATCCTTTCCACTTCCCCTGGATATACATGTGAACCCTTTGTCACATCACTCTTCCCTGGATTCTCTCTCTCCTGACTTTTTTTTCTGAAACTGATCTAATCGCCCTTTCGCCCCTTTCTCCTTTGCTAATCCCTACCTTACCCTATGGACATCCTACACACTTCTTCCTTTGACAACTTTGATCTAATCACCCTTGTTAATCCCTTGCCTTCTTGAGCTGCTATGCAGCTTCTGACGTGTAGCCAGGGGCGTCATTTCAGCAATCATTCAAATTCACTTGGTGAATTGCTGCCTAAACATATCAACTTTCCAGTTGCTTTTATACATCACTGAGATTCACTAAAGATTTAGTTGATAGCAAATCATGAAGTGCATGATATGATTATAGTAGGTCTTTAAACATAATTAAATTACTGGAAATTTAAGTTATACTAGGTAGAGAACATTTTTCCCAGTAGCGTGGCTTTGGAGATCCAAGACATCAAAAGAGAATTATACAGTGTGTGGAATTGATTGCCAGATTAAAGAATTAGTAAAAATAAGAAAATAAACAAGATTGTTTGATTTAAAAATCAAAGAATAAATATTATGCTTTAAGTGTATAAATTATTTTACAATCATAATTAAATTTTAATGAAAATATTGTCCTATCTAAGGAAGCTAATAAGACCCTCTATGTCACAATCCTCCCCCATACTTTTTTCACTGTATATGGGGGAGACAAGTACATACATCTTTTGAAATGTTGCACTCTCTCCAACTGGCAAAA
>NW_023657002.1:0-2709 GCF_015228065.2 Penaeus monodon | reverse complement strand
TGTGTGGTGTTTTTTTTTTTTTTTTTTTTTTTTTTTTTTTTTTTTGGTGTGTGTGTGTGTGTTTTGGGTTTTGGTTTTGGGTTGGGGGGGGGGGGGGGGGGAGATGGAGCATTGTATTTTTTTCGAAATTGGTTGTAGTTTGGTGTGTGTGTGTGTGGGAATTCATAGAATCAAGGTGCCCACTAACTTGCAGTATTGCCCTGTAAACCCCCCACCAAAAAAGAGGCCTGTTTTTTTTTGGCTGATTAAATGCGGAAGTTTTTTGCAAACTTTTTTGAAAACTCCCATTCTTTTTTGTTAAAGTTTTGCAAAAGATGCTTTTTATTAAAGTATACACATACTTTTAATGATTTCCGTGATTACCGATACCACTTTTTCCGCAATGAATTGGAAAAGGGGAAATAAAAAAAAAGAGGGTTTTACTCATTTGATTGATGGTCTCTAAGACGCTTGTTTGGAGTTTGGTGATAAGCACACGGAGGATGTTGGGGAACAGCGGGTTTTGCGAATAAATAAAAATAATTCAGCTCGGACCTCTTTAAGAAATACAAATGTCAGAATATTTTTTTTCTATACTTTAAAGTAAATAAGAAATATAGAATTAAATAATGAGGTGATGTTTCCTTAAAAATAAAGAAGGGAAAAGGGTTTTCCCAAAAAAAAAAAAAGAATCGAATGAAATCATGAAATCATGATAATTAAAAATGTACATGGAATCAGATGATTTTCTTTTTGAAAAAAAAGGTTTTCACAACCAAAAAATTTTAACGAAAAACTAAAAAAAATGTTTTTTTTTTCTTATTCGTTCCAAAAAAACAGTAAATAAGTATTCCTGCTATTAAAAGCCTTTTTTTCTTCTATTCTATGTTGATTTTTTTCATTCACCTTCTAATTTTTTTATTTCTTTTATAATATTAAAATTTATTATTTTATATAAAAATAAAATATATAATATATATATATAATATATAATATAATATAATATATATATATATATATAATAAGAAATAAGAAATGAAGGGAATGAAGAAAAATCAACTATGAATAAGAAAGAAGAGGCGTTCAAAATGCAGGGAAATAGCTTATTTACATGTTTTTTTTTTGCAAACGAATAGAAAAAGAAAAATTTTTCTTAGTTTACAGTTTAAAATTTTTTGGTGTGTGAAAAAATCTTCATTCAAAAAAAAAAACATATACGTGATTCACATGAAATTTTAAGTATCAGATTTTCTATTATATTAGATTCTTTTTTTTTTTGGAACCTTTTCCTTGCTTTTTTTTTTAAGGAATACATAACCTCATTATTTAATTTTTATTTCTTTTTTCTTTAAAATAAGAAAAAAATATTTGACATTTTTATTTTTAAGGAAGGTCCGAGTGCAAGTTTTTTTTATTTTTCCCGACAAACCTGCTGTTTACTAAAATCTCCGTGTGCTTATCACCAAAAATCCCAAGCAAAAGCTGTCTTCAGAGACGCATCAGATCAAATGAGTGAAGAAACCCCTCTTCTTTTTATTTTGTTTTCTAATTCATTTCGTGAAAACAGGGTTCGGTTGACCGACGGAAATCTTAAAAGTATGTGAAACTTTTAATAAATAGAATCTTTTGCAAAGCTTAAAAAAAGAAATGGGGGTTTCAAAAAAAGTTAGCAAAGAAACTTCCGCTTCAATAGCAGCAAAACAAGACAGGCTGCTTTGTGATGGGGTTTTACAGGGCAATACGCGAAGTTTGATGGGCACCTGATTTTAGGAAAATTTCCCCACACACACACCCCCCTGACAACCCAATTTTGAAAAAAAATCAATGCTCGCATCATCACACAACACACACACACACACACACCCCCACACACACACACACACCCACACCACAACACCCCACACCACACAAAATATAATATATTAATATATAATATATATATATTATATATATATATTAAAATATATATATAAATAAAATATAATTACCCATATTATCACTATCTTCTACTATCTATCTTTATTATCATTATCTATCATTATTCTACTATATATATAATATTAATATTATATATATATATATTATATTATATAATATTGTATAAAATTTTATATATATATATTAATATATAAAATATATATATATATTTATATTATAATATGTATGTGTGGTGTGATCATAATAATAATATATAATTTATATAATATATTTAAATATAAAATTATTATAATTATGGGGGGGTGTTAATATTATATTATATATTTTATATATATATATATATTATATATATTTAAAATATATAATTGGTGTGTGTGTGGGGTGTGTGTGGTGGTTTTGTGTTGGTGTGTGTGTACATATGGTATGTGGTGGTAATATATATTAATATAATATATATTTTATTTATATTAAAATATATATAATATACATATTAAAATTGTTATATTTATATAAATGTGTAAAAAAAAAAAAAAAAAAAAAAAAAAAAAAAAAATATATATATATATTATAATTTATATATTAAAATTTTATATATATATATATAATAATTATTATATATATATATATATGTGTGTGGTGTGTGTGTATATATATATATTATATATATAATATATATATTTAATATACAACAACAATACATACACTTAAAAAAATTTTAAAAATATATTAATATTTTATAATATATAATATAATAATATAAAATATTTTATATCCCCAAAAAAAAAAAAAAAA
>NW_023657001.1:0-2710 GCF_015228065.2 Penaeus monodon | reverse complement strand
TTTTCTATTCAATTCGGGGGGTCTAGTTTTTTTTGCTGTCCCTCCCCTAAACCTTTTAAATTTTGCCAGTGTAAAGGGTTTTCGCTACCGGACGACGCGGGATTCCCCCCCCCCCCCCCGGTTTGTTGCTGAGTTATAAAATAAAAGCCTCCAAGAGGATAGACACACATAAACAATATATATATATATATTTAAAATATATATATATTATAATATATATATAAAAATATATAATATAAATAAAAAATATTAAAAATAAATATTTTATATATAATATTAAAACAAATAGATAGATAATTGAATAAAAAATACACAAATTGTGAAAGATATATAAAACAAACAACACACAACCCACACACACACACAACACAAAACACACACACACAAAACCACACACACACACACACACACACATTATATATAATATAAAAATTTTATATATATAAAAAATTTTATAAAACATATAAAAATAATAAAATAAAAAAAAAAAAAAGAAAAAATTAAAATAATATAAATAAATATATATATATAATTATATATATTATTATAAAATATATAAATATTATATATAAATATAAATATATAAAAAATTTTAATAAAATTATATATATATAAATAAATATATATAATATATATTATATATATATATATATATTTATGTATTTTCATACATATATAATAATATATATATTATATTTTAATATTAATATAATGTATGTAATTAATATAAAATTATAATAATATATATATAATATAATAATATAAATAAATATATATATATAATAATATTAATATATATATAAAATTATATATATTTTATAAAATAATATCAAATATAATATATATTTCTTTCATATATATATATATTTTATATTATAAAAATATATATATGTAAAATATATATAAAATATATATATATATATTTTTATATATATATATTATTATATATATATAAAATATTAAATTAATTTTAATATAATATAATATATATATATATATATATATATATATATAATATTAATATTTATATATTATATATATATATATATATATATTAAATATAATATATATATATATATATATTATATATCTATAATAATAAATAAAATATAAATAAAATAAAAATATATATATAAAATAAAATTATAATAATTTTAAATAATATAATATAAAAATAAAATTTTAATAATAATATATAAAATATAAAAAAATATATAAATTATATATATATATATATATATATATAGATATATATATATATATATATATATTATATATATATATATATATATATATATATATATATATATATATATGCATATATGTATACATAATATTATATGTATATATATATATATATATATAATATATATATATATATATATATATGTGTGTGTGTGTGTGTGTGTGTGTGGTGTGTTGTGTGTGTGTTGGGTGGTTTTGTGTGTGGGTGTGTGTGTGTGTGTGTGTGTGTGTGTATGTATATATATACATTTACACACTTTGTGTATCTAATTATTCAAATTATCTATCTATTTGTGTGTAATATATATATATATATATAATATTTATATATATATATATTTATATATATATATATATATATATATATATATATATATATATATATATATATATATAATATATATATATATAAAATGTTTATGTGTTCTATCCTCTTGGAGGTTGTCATTTAAACTCAGCAACAAAACGCGGGGGGGGGGGGGTAATCCCCGGTCGCCCGGTGAGCGAAAGCCTTGACTACTGGCGAATCTCAACAGGGATTTAGGGGAGGGACAGCAAGAACTAGACCCCAGAATTGGAATAGTAAAACGAAAAATCACTACTCTGTATACAACCTCTCTGAAAAAACGAAAATTAACAACAGATTGATAGAATTTTGAATTCATATTACATTACAGTGAATAATGGGTCGTCGATATATATGGCTTTCCGATGTGGATCTTCCCTTTGTCCTATGGTCCCCTTTTAAATCCACTTAACCCCGTTGACCCCGGGCGTAAACTTTTCTAGATCCGCCCGTGTTTAGTTGGTCGTTTTAGGTAACATTTAGGTCACATACTCATTTGCTACATTTGAGCTGTGTGAAATGCCTTGTCTTTTTTTATCCAGTTTCGAGCACCACTTACCTTCTACCGTAGTAGCTGCTTTCATTACCATGAGTCTCAATATTTTTCGGCCATTACTATATAAAACTTGTTCACTTTGCAGTTGCCCCCCAAAAGTTGCATTTTCACGATGACATATAGCCTTTTAGCTCTAGAAAGTCATGGCTCGAATTCTACACAAAATTGCAGGTTTTTTTACTTTCCTTATTAAAAGACTGAGTTATCATGGTATATCTTCTAATGAATTTCCTCTTGCCAATGTGCCGGTGAGTTGTCCAACTGAAATAAAAGGAATGTTATCATGATGTGGAAACTCCTGATAATTAATTTCATATTTATATATTCCTTAAACTTTTCCCTCCTCTATTTTCTAATATCGACATATACTTATACAAAAAACTAAACACTATGTAAACATACATATACTAAGTAAAAAAAAAGCAATCAAAACAAAGTTCTAACATTAACAAACAATTCCATACAAAAAAAAACTCAAGAAAAAATACCCATAAGCAAAAACCCTCCCCATGAAAACCCCATGCTATAACACCTAAAAGAAGGCATCGAGCACAGAACAGCGG
>NW_023656998.1:0-2715 GCF_015228065.2 Penaeus monodon | reverse complement strand
CCCCCCACAACCCCACCCAAACCCCCCCACAAAACCCCAAAAAACCCCCCAAACCCACCCCCCAACACACCCCAAACCCCAACCACACACACACCCACAACAACGCAAAACCCCAAACACCCACAAAACCCCACCAACACACACACACACACACACAACACACCACACCCAAACCCCACAACACCCACACCACACCAAAACCACCACACAACCCCAAACCCAACACAACACACATATATAAAATTTATATATAATTTTTATATATATATATATATTATAATTATTATATATATAAAATTTTATATATATATAATATATATAATAATATAAATAATATAATATATATATATATATATATATATATATCAATAATAATATATAATAAAAAAAAAAAAAAATAAAATATATATTTTATATTTTACTTTATATTTTACACAATATATATTATAAATATCTAATATATATATATATATAAAATATATATATATATGTATATATATATATATATATATATATATATATATATATATATATATATATATGTAATATATATAATAAAATAATATAATATAAATGCAATATATGTACAACAAACCACACACAAACACAACACAACACACACACACACACACACACACACACACAACACACACAAAACACACACAAAACAAACACACACACACACCACACAACACACACACACACAGACACAGAACACACAACACACACACACACACACACACACACACCCCACCACACACACACACACACACCCCACACACACACATAATATATATATAAAATATAATATATATATATATATATATAATATATATAAAATAATATATAAAATTATAGATATATATATATATATTTATATATATTATATATATATTATATATATAAAATATATATATATTATAATATTATATATACATGTAATATTTATCTGTGTGTGTGTGTGTGTGTTTTTGGTTTGTGTGTTGTGTGTGTGTGTGTGTGTGTGTGTGGTAATACATATATAATATATAAAAATAATATATATATATAATATATATATAAATTATATATAATATTTTATATAATATATATAATATATTAATATATATATTTTATATTTTCCATTAAAAATATATAGTATAATAATAATATATATATAATATATATATATATATTTTATATATATAATAATATATATATATATATATATATATATTATATATATGTAAAATATATATATATAATATATATTATATATATAATATATATTTTATATATATATATATATATATATATTATATATAATATATATATGATATATATATATATAATATATATATATATATATAGAATATATTATATATATATATAATATTTTAATATAGATATATATATAATAAATTATATATATATATATATATATAATATATATTTTATATATTATATATATATACATATATATAATATTTTTAAAATATATTAATATATAATAATATAAAATTATATATATATATATATATATATATTATATAATATATATAAATATATAATTTTTATTATAATTTTCTATATATAAAATATATATAATATATATATATATTATATTTTATTTTATAATATATAATTTTATAAAAAAATATATAATATATTTTAAAATATAATAATATATTATAATAATATATAAAATATTATAAAATATTATATATATAAAATATATATATATATATAGATATACATATAATATATATATATATATATATATATATATATTATATATATATATATAGATTTTATAAATATATATATATATATAATATATGTGTTTTTGGTGTGTGGTATATAAGCAGGCACTGTCATTTGGGTTTAGCGAAATAATTCAAATTGGTCTCCAAATATCTTCTTATTTGTTTTGGATGACACTTTGTGATGTAGAGGTACACTGTCTCAGGTGTTTCAGTTCCTTTTAAGGGCTTTGACACTTGTCTTCTCTTGCTTCTTGACTTTTTTTCCTTGAAGTGACTGTGACAAATCTTAATCTTCAGATTTTCTGTTCTTCGTGGTTTTTGATCACGACCGTCGGCACCACTGGACTGAAGGGACTCCGGGCACATGGTAATGTATTGTATCACTCCACTAGCATTAGGTTCGGGTTTCCCTATGGTTTTTTGGGCCCTTTGTTCCGTTTCTTGTTGGCGGGTTTGGCTGTTCAAGGACTGAGGTTTAGATCTTCAGGAGGCTGGCGAGTCAGAAGGTGTACGCCGCTGCCCACTGTGGACGGAGAGAGGGGGAGGGGAGGGAGCGGGGAAAGGTAATCGTCAAAGGTACAACACTGACAGGGAGGTGGGAGGGGATTTGGGGAGTAGAGGTAAGGGTATTCAGGATAAGGGGAGGAGAGCGAATGGGAAAGGTGGTAGGAAGGGAAAGGGAGCTGGCTGTGTGATATCCTGCTGCCTTTCGAAATTCCCTGTTCTGTTTTAAAAATTTTTGTTCAATGGTGCTTTTTCAGAGAACATTCAATTAACAGATCAATTTTGTTTCTATAAATTTGGTAGAAAGAAGGTTCTGGGTAGGGTTGTCTTTCTGACTTTTGGGCTTTAAAATAAATAATAATAATAAATAAAAGGAGTAGAAATATTTTTTTCTTTTTTTTTCAGTTTTGGGTTCAGATGATAGTTGTTGCAAACACAAGGGTTTTTCATTGTTAACCCCCCCCAA
>NW_023656997.1:0-2715 GCF_015228065.2 Penaeus monodon | reverse complement strand
ATATTATGTGTATATATATTATGGGATATAAAATGTGTATATAAATATGTGTTTTAATAATTTTGTGAAAATTATTATAGTGTATTTTAAATATATAATATATGTGATATATATATAATAGTGTATATATATATATATAGTGTATATATATATATGGTATATAATATTTTAATAATATATATATAAATTTACATAATATACATAATATTAACATTTATAATTATATATACATATATATATATACATTATATATATACTTATTTTATATATACATATATAAAACCACATATATATATCAATATATATATATTTTAAATATATATATATATAATAATATATATATGTGTATATATATGTATAATATATATATGTTTTTAAATGTATATATTTAATATGTATATATATATGTATATATTATTATATATATATGAAATTATATGTTATATATTATATAAAAGTATATTATTATATTATTTTTTTATAGTATTATTTATATGTATATATATAAGTATATATATATGTAATATAGTATAATATATGTATATTATATATATTATATATATATACGTAATATATTAGATATATATAGTATATATATGTATAATAGTATATATATGAAATTTTATATGTGAAATATAATGTATATATATTGTATATATATGTGTTTTAATATGTTATTAAGATATATTTGTATATATATATATATGTATATTAAGATATATATAGTATATAATGTATATATATATAAGTTTATGTTTATATATATTATTTTATAGTATAAATATATGTATATATGTATATGTATATTATATGTATATATATTTTGTGCATATACATATATTATATATACATATATATATAATATATAAAAATAATATATATTACATAATATAATTATATAGCACAATATATAAAATATTATATATATATATTATATATATGTATGTATATTATATATATATGTATATATTAATTATGTATATTTTTATATATTATATGTATACAATATATGTTACATATGTATGCATATATATGTATACACATATATGTATATATATGTATACATATATATGTATATATTGTATATAATGTATATATATTTATATATGTATATATTATATTATATTATACATATATATAGTATATTATAAATATATATATATATATATATATATATATATATATATGTATGTGTTTATTTTATATATGTATGTGTGTTTATATTATATATGTATGTATTATATTTATATATGTATGTATGTATATTATATATATGTATGTATATAATATATATGTATATGTATATAATATATATGTATATATGTAATATGTATGATATATTATATATATACATATATTTATATATTCATATATATAATATATGTGTATATATATTATATATATATATTATGTATATATGTATATGTATTATATATATGTATATATTATATATATATATATAATATACATACATACATATATAATATATACACAACATTAAAATAATATACATATATATATAAATATATATATTATATAATATAATATACTTTATATATAATATACATACATATATTACATATATATTTAATATATATTACATATATTTTATATACATATATATTAAATATATATATATATTAATATAAAATATAATATATAATATACATACTTTATAAAAATATATAAAAATATATATAATTATACATATATATAATATATACATATAATATAAATATATACATATATATACATATATATACATATATATGTATACATATATATACATATATATGTATACATACTTTATACTTTATATTTTACATATATATGTATACATAAATGCATACATATGATACATATATATGTATACAATATATATATAATATACATAAATAATAATATATACATATATATATAATATAACATACTATATAAAATATACATACATAATTATATATAATATATATATATATATATATATATAATATATATTATATATATATTTTTATATATTTATATATATATATTTTTATATATATATAATATATATATATGTATATGCACAATATATATATATATATATATATATATATATATATATATTATATATGTATATGCACAATAATATAAATATATATATATATCTTTTTATATATAATATACATATATATACATATAATATACATATATATATACATATATATACATAAAATATATACATATATATTACATATATATACATATATATATACATATATATATATATAATATATATATATACATATATATATACATATAATTTTATATATACTCATATATATATACATTAAATATAACATAATATATACATATAAAATTTTATACATATAAATATATACATATATATACATATATATATACATATATAATATACATATATATATACATATATATATATATATACATATATATATAAAATATATATAATATACATTATATACACAATATATATATATGTATATATATATATATGTATATATATATAGTATATATATATATGTATAATATATGTATATATATGTATATATATATATATATAACACATATATATATATATACAAAATTATATATATATAGATATATATATATTAAACCCATATATATAATATACACATTATATATATATACACTTTATTATATATCACATATATATTATATATTAACAATATAATA
>NW_023656996.1:0-2715 GCF_015228065.2 Penaeus monodon | reverse complement strand
ATCATATTGATAAATTTCTATATAATATAGTGTTTTAGATTAATTTATATAGTATATATATATAAATAGTAAAATATATATATATATATATATATATATATAAGATATATATATATATAGTATTATATATTAAATAATAATATATAATAAATAATATTATATTTTTATTTTTTATTGTTTGGTTTGTGTGTGTTGGTTTTGATATATATATATTATTGTGTTATTGTGTTTTTTTGTGAGTGTGTGTTGTGTGTGTGTGATTTATGTATATAATATTATTATATATATATATATATATATATTATGTATATTTAGATTTATTATAATATTATATATATTATATATATAATATATGTATATATATATCATATATATATATATATATATATATATATATAGATATATAATATATATATATATATTATATTAATATCATATATATATATCATATATATATATATATATAAATATTAAAATAATATTATATAATAAGATATATATAGTATATATATATATATATATATATATATATAATATATATATATATATATACGTGTGAGTTCAATGTACACAGGCACAACACACACACAACACAAACACACACACACACACACACACACACCACACACACACAACACATACACACACACACACACACACAACAATAAATATATAATATATATATATATATAGTATAATATATATATATATATATATATATATATATATTATATATATATATATAATGTATAACGTATATATGTAACATATATATATGATATATAATATATATATATATATATATATATTATATAATATAATAGTATATATATAATATACATACTACATAATAATACATCAAACAAGACACACAAATACAACACATCAAACACACACACACATACACACACACACACACCACGCACACACACACACACATCACACATACATACACAACATAACTATATATATATATATATTATATATATTATATATATATTATTTATAATTATATATATATTATATATATATATATATATATATATATATATATATATATGTTTATAATTATATACATATATATATATATATATATATATAATATATATATATATAATAAAATGAAAATATATATATATATATCTATATAGTATATATATACATACATATACATACATATATATATATATATATATATATTTATTTATATAATATTATAGTTGTATATGTATGTAATTATATATATATCTATATATATATATATATAAAAATATATATACTACATATAAACATTTTTTTATTAAAAATTTTTTATTTTATATTTTATGTTGTATATGTATGTATATATATTATATTTTATTTATATTATTTTATTTATTATATATATATTTTATAATTATATTATTATAATGTATAAAATTTAAAAAAACAAAAATAATAATATATTTATTATATATATATATATATATATATATATATAAAACCACACACACACACACACACACACACACACACACACAAAATATAAAATATATAAAATTTTAATATATATATATATATAATAATATATATTTTTATAAATATTGATATAAAAAAAAAATTTTGGGTTGTGTATTTTTGGAGTGGTGTTATAAATATATTATATATATATTATATATATATATAATATATATTATATATTATATATATATAATTAAAAATATTATATAAACAATATAAATATATGTGGTGATTTTGTGAGTGTGTGTATAATTATATATATATATATTTTATTATTTTATATTTATTTATATATATATACATTGTGTGTGTTTTTGTGTGTGTGTGGTTTGTGTGTGTGAGTGTGTGTGGTGGTTGTGTGGTGTTTGCATGTGTGTGTGTGTGGTGTGTGTGTGTTATGTTTTTTAATATTATATAAAATTATATATATTATTATATATATATATAATATATAAAATATATATGTATGTATATGTATAATATATATATATTATATTAATAATAATATATATAAAATTATATATGATATGTAATATTATTATATAAAATTTTTTATATATAGTACTATACATACTGGTTATAGTATTATATATAATATAATATTATTATATATATATATATACTATTAATATAATATTTATATATATATATTAATATAAATAAAAAATTATGTGGTGTATGTTGTGAGTATGTGGTGTGTGTGGTGTTAATAAAATTATATATAATATATATATAATATTATAAAATATATTATTATTATATATATATATATGATATATGCGTGTGTATGTGTGTGTCTGTGTTTCGTGTGTGTAATGTAGATATATTATTTTATATATATATATATATATATTATTATATATAATATATTATATATTACATATAATATATATATAATATATATATTAATTTTAATTATATATATTATATATATATAATTGTATATATATAAAATTTTTGAATATATACATATAATTTATATTAATAATAAAAAATTATATATATATATATAATATATATACATATAAAAATATAATATATATTATTATATATAATATATTATAAATTTTTTAAGTTGTTGTGTGTGTGTGTGGTGTGTTGTGTGTGTGTTGTTATTTTTGTGTGTGTGTGGTGCGCCTGTGTACATGAAAACCACCGTATATATTATATATATATTTTAAATATATAAATATAATAAAAAATTATATATTATAA
>NW_023656995.1:0-28518 GCF_015228065.2 Penaeus monodon | reverse complement strand
TTTTGGGGGGGCCCCTTTTTTAAAAAAAAGCATTTTTTTTTTTGGGGGGGGGGGGGGGCGTCAAAAAAATTTATTTTTTGGGGGTTTTGCCCCTGGTTTTTTTTTAAAAACCAAACAAATGGGCCGAGACCCCCGTTCGGGGAATGCCCTAATTTTCCCCCCCATTTTTTAAACTGGAACCCACTGAATACCCCCCAACTTTTTTCGAAAAAAATCATAAAAAAAAAATCCAATTAAAGGGTTTTTAAATAAACACTAAATTTACAAACCCCCGGGAAGAATACAAAGGGGGGAACTTCCCTAAACCTTTACCCTTCAATATAATTTTTATTTCTGAGAATGCATTTTTAAAGGGGAATTTTGAAAATCTTTAAAAAGTCTTTTAAAAAAAAATTAAAATAAAACTTTTTTTCAATTAAAAGGGAAAAAATGGAAAAGAAACAATCCCCACCCACACAATTAAAATTGTGGTTCAATTCTTTATTATAATTTTTATCATATTTATATATATTTTATTTGTTGATTTACATTTTTTTTAAACCCCTTTTATTTTAATTTTGTATGAATACATGAACCTTTTAAAAAACATTATTTGTTAATTTTTATATATATAAATATTTAATATAATATATAATTAATAATATTATGATAATAATATATCCCAAAAATTTTTTTATATTTTTTTAAATAATTAAAAATTTTATAATAATTTTTAAATTATATAATATATAAAATTTTATATATAAAATATAAAAAAAAAATTTTATATGAATTATATAATACTATTAAATTAATATTATATATAAATATATATATATATATATAAATATATAATAGTAATAAAAGAAAACCCAATTGGGTTCAAGATCGATCTAGTAATATATCTATATATATATTTAATATATTATTATAATAATATATATTATATATATATATTATTTTAAAAAGGAAAATTTATTTTCAATTGGGGGTATTCCAAAAATTTTTTATTTTAAAAATTAATTTAAACTTTCTTTAAAAATAATATTTTTTTTTTTTTTTTTTTTTTTTTTTTTTTTTTTTTTTTTTAAAAGGGGGGGAAAAGGAAAAGGGGTTTATATTTTGGGTGGAAGACAAAAAAAATCCCAATAAGGGAAGTGTTCTCGTGCGGACCTTTTTGCTCCCAAGTATGGTTTTTTTTTGAACAATAGAGAGGTTCGTCGTTAAAATTCCCTCAACTTTTTAAAGTACATTTAAAAATGACACTACGTCTTAGTCATTTATGATTTAAACAAAGCGGCCTGTTTGAATAAAAACTACGATTTTTTGTACTGATTTTTTTCCCCCCTTTCTCTTTGTATGTGACGCCGTTTCTTCTCCCTCGCCTCCCCTTCCCCTTTTCCTCCTTTTTTCCTCTCTCCTTTTTTCCCCCCCCCTCTTCCTTTTCCCCCCCCCCCCACCTTGTCGCCCTTTATTTCCTCACTCAACTCTTCACACATCACTCATTTTTAATTACCATACATCTCCCCTCCTCAAACAAAACATACGCACGCCCCCAGGGAAACCCCAAAATTTCGATAGAAAGCGGTTTCATTACTTATTTTTGTACTGTAAACTAATATGCCACCTTGACATTAATAATTTTTTAGGAATGCAACAAAAAGTTTGTTTAAAATCCAAACACACATAATCGCTTTTCGCGCATAATACAACTTACAAATTTTGAAAAAAATAAAAAAAACTGTAAATATATGACGAGCCATCGCAAAACCAGTCCGAAACATCGCCCCGGTGGGATGGTTCGGAGATTTGAAAAAATCAATTCATACATAAAAAAATAACAACAGCAAATTGATAGCATTTAAATAAGCATTTATTTGAAAATAATTTTATGCATAATATATAATAATATATATTATAAAATTTTAAATAATATATTAAATATATATTATATATATAAACTATATTACACACACGCACTTTTTTTGAATATAATACACTACCCATACACAACAAAACACACCCACACAATTTTAGAAGGATGTTCAGAGAATTTGAATAATTTGCGTACATTTTTCTTTTTTGAAATAATTGCAATCAACTGAGACTGAAGTTTTTCCCGATAAACACATTTAAATGGAATACATTAAAAAAAGTTTTTACAGGTGTGTGAAGTAGGGATTTTTTAACAACATTTCTTGATTTTAAAGGCGTGTGACACTGCGGGAACTAAAAACCCCCCGAGGACGTTTTCACATCAGGTCGATTTTTGCAGCTTGGCATGTGTAGTGTAATATGTATATGAATAATGTATGGGTTTGGTTTGGTGTGTGTGAGCGTGTATGTGGCACTGCATATGTAAGTGTTTGTATTCGTATTTTGAGAAAATGTACGGTTGTGATTATTTTGGCGTAGGGAGGTCTGGTGTATTTTAGTGGCATATGTGTGGCGTGTAGTGTGTATATTATGAGTGTGCGTGCGGGACGTGTGTGTGTTCGTTAATAACTTTGGGGTGTATTTTAAAAGTATGTGTGTATTTTTGCGTGTGAAGAGGGAATATGTAAAGCTTTTTACGCGTTGTGTGAGGGGGAAACAAAATTTTTACGTGAAAATAACGTGTACATGTCATTATTTATGATATTTCTTTTAAAATTAATATTAAAAGACTCGATCATCAGCTTCATTTCAAACCACTCATTTATGATCAGTGTTTAAAAAAACGTTGTTGGGGCCTTTTACTGTGAACCCGATATCGTTTAAATTTTCCTTTCCCGTTCAGCACTTCGTTTTTAAAAAAATAAAAAGAAAATGAAAGATAAAGTAATATGGGGAAAAAAAAATAAAGGGGTGAGTTCTGGGGTTTGCCAGGAGAGGTAATATATACAACCTATTATGATTTCATACGTTTTCGTATCTGTCGCAGGCCAAAGATACCCGTCGTCGTTGCAAATTGGGTAATGAAAAAAAAGAGGACAGTGACGGGGCCCCCCAGTCCAAGCCCCTTCCTTGTCCGTGTCTGGGGGGGGTCAGGGTGCACCCAACCCTTTCGGGGCTTTTTTTTGGGCAATTTTTGGCTTTTTTTACATTTGAAAAATTTATTTTGTACTTTTTTCTTTTTTTTTACAGGGTTTTCGGTTAGATGGTACCCTGTGCGGGTTTTTGTCCAGTGTTTCTTGCCCCTGTGCAGTACTTTTGCGCTTTCCCTATTTTTTTTAAATTAGTTGTGGCTGCAGCGCTCGGATGATGCAGTTTGCAAATCTGATCACGGCACATGATTATAATAAAATACATAATAAAATTTTAATATATAAAATATATATTATTATATATAATATATATATAGGATGTATATTTTTCAATATAAAGTATATAACATTCCCCACAGACAAAAAAAAAAAAAAAAAAAAAAAAAAAATAGATGGATGGGGTTGACCAAAGTATTGAAACCCTGTTTTATAGTCTTTTTTTTGTCTTTCCGTACACCAAAATTTCAATCATTTTGGGAAATCAAACTTTCTTCAACCTGGATGGACTTGTTAATCGCACCTTCCGTGGAAGACTATTTTTCTCCACGATCTCTCGCAAAGCCTTCCTGAAGCCGGCGCTGTAAACGTCCCATTCATTGCGTCCAAGTTGCTTCATTTCAAGCAGGTCAGCCCCGATCTGAGTGTAGCTGGCGATTTTTTGAGGCACAAGGTTTAACAATTTGTTTTCTGGATATCGGGGGGAACAGCTTGTCCAACGCTCTACAATTTTGCCCAGAAACAGTTGTGCGGACCTTCCCCAAACCCCGGAAAAGGGTTTAAAAGTGTGTCGGCGTTGGCACGGGGTTTTTTTCTACGACAACCGAACCAGGAGCACATCTAAAAAAACAAGCACAACAGACACTATGATTTTAGTTTTATTTAAGAAAAGAATTTAATGTCATGAGGGATTTTCCCTCAAAAAAATTTTAAAAATTTAAAGAGAAAAATTTAATGCATTTCATACACCCTTTTTTTCATTTTTCTCCCACCTGATCAGCGTTGAAGGGAAGCGGACTTGGGGCGGCGGGAGGGGGCAGAGTCCAGTCACGTGGCCCCTTGTGAGCGAAGTTCTCGGAGCTGCTCCGTCAGAGTTAACTTGGAAGGGGAGGTTTTACTCTCGTTTTGCACGTTTTGGAATACACCCTCCAAGTTTCGCCCAAAAAAAAAAACTTGAAAAAATCAGAATGAAATGAATAATAAGGAATGGCAACAACGAATATGAAATGACGTAAAAATCATTATTTTCAAGGAAATTTGTTAAAAAAAATATACTCCCTGATGCGATGCTCCTTAAGACTGCGTCGAGTATTGGTGGGCGTGGTAGGGTTGGCGACGGCGCGAGGGCAAGAGGGTGAGAGTCCCCCCTTCAGTAGGGAAAAAAAACCTAGCTGGTCGTCCCCTTGTTGGGCGTGCCAAAAAACACGGCCAAAGTCACGCCAGATCAATCCCAACATGATTTCGTCTGTACAAATATGGTATAGAATAAAACACTTTTAAAATTAAAGTTATAACACACACACCACACCCCCACACACACACAACCAAAAAATAAATGTTCAATCATTTGCCGTACACCCGAGCCCTCACCGATCACACGTCCCGTGAACTCATACCACCAATATATATCTGATATTTTCTGAGAAAAGATTTTTTGAAAGACATTTTTGGGAAATTTTTTCGAAAAGAAAATTAAAATGAAAAGAAATTCCATGAAAGGGATTTTTTAATATCTAACTCAGAATAGATCGCGAATGGGAAAACGGGGCCCCCCTTTAAAAATTTTCAATCATGAGTCTTCTCTAAAGCGTACGCACATTGTTTTGTATGTATATATGCACATGTGTGGGGTATTTTTACATGTATGTATGCATGTATTTATAGTTTATATAAATGTGTGTGTGTGGTGTGTGTGGGGGTGTTGTAGTGTGTGTGTGGTTTGTGTGATGTTGCGTGTGTGTTTTGTGTCTTTGTTAATGTGTCCTTTATCAGACTTTTATTTATTTCTAATTCTTATAAAATGAATACATGAACACACACACACACACACAACACAATATATATGTGTGTGCTTTGTGTGTTTGGGGTGTGTGTGTGGGGTTTTGTGTCATATTATGTGTGTATATATATATAAAACCCCACACACATTTATATGGTGTATGTACATACATATGAATGCTTAGTATGGTACATACACACACACTAAGCACATGTTATTTTATTGTATTTGTTGTATATATATAATATTATATATATATATATATTTATATATAGAGAGGGGAGAAGAGGAGAGAGAAATAGAGAAAGAGAGAGGAGGAGACGAAAAAGAGGGAGAAAGAAGAGAGAGAGAAAAGAGAGAGAGAGAGAGAGAGAGAAATTGGTGATCCTTCGAATGGTGTTATAGTCGAATACTGCAGTTTAAAACATAAAATTATAGCGATTTCATTGTTTTTCTGAAATCCACTTGTATATTTAGGTTTCATATCGTCAACCTGAGCAAGTATATGGGGAAATCCTTTTATCATGTCGGGTTCGTGTTTAACTGACGAAAGTATTCCCAATAAGGTTTTTCTCTCCCTGCTTTAAGTATGGAATTATTCGAACAATTATGAGGTGATTCGTCAGTCAAAAATTTTCATCCCCCTTTTTTAAGGAACATTTTAAAATGATACAACTTGCTCTCAATCTTTTATGATTTAACAAAGCCCCAAATTTGCCTAGACAATTAAAAACTACGATTTCTTGTTCATGATTTATCTCCCCTTTTCCCTTTTGATGTGTAGGTTCTGTTGCTCTCTTCCATCCTCTATTTCTTTTCACCCCTCCCTCTTTCCCTCCTTCTTCTCTGATTTTTTTCTCTTCATTACCGTTCTCCTTTCCCCCCCTCTCTCTCTCGCCTCCTTCCATTCTCTCTCCTTTCATCTTCTCCTTTCTCTCCTCCCTCCTCTCTCTCTCTTTCTGACCTCCACCCCCCTCTCTCTCTCCTTTTGCTTTCCTCACTCTAACAAATCAACACACTCAATCACTTTCAATCACCTGTACACCCCCCCTCCAACATCAAACACACACACGTGTTTCTTTGTTTCAGAAAGCAAGCGGTCAGTATGCCTTCATTTTTGTACTGTAAAACTAATATGCACTGTTTTGACCATCAGTATATTGTTTAGAGTAATGCTAACAACAAGTTTGATTCATATTCCACACACACAAAATCTGCATTTATCGTATGATATAACTTACATAATTTAAGAAAAATATTATTGAACAATGATCGAGCCATAGCACTGTCAGTCGAAACATCGCCACCGTTCGGATGGTTCGGACGATTTGAAAAATTTAGTATTTATTACATAAAATATGTTTTGATAAAAGAATACATATATTACATATGTTTACATACATTACATGATGTAATGGATATGCATTTATATATGTAAGCTTTTATTCATAAGAATATGTTTATGCATGTATATATCATACACATTCTTGTACGTATATATACACAGGCACACATACACATACACCCATACACACAAAATTTTCCCACAAACGGATGTTCAGAAAAATTAAATGAATTTTAAATTTTTCTTTTTTTGAAATATATAGAAATTTCAACTGAAAATTTACCGATAAACAGATCTTGAAAGAGAATAAAGCATTTTTACAGGTGGTGCTAAAAGTAGGGATTTTTAAAAACATTTGTTAATTTTAAAGTGTTAACAGTGGAACTAAAAAAGTTCCGGGGGACGTCTCACATCACTGGTCTATTTTCCCCTTTGGGTGAGTGATTAATTTTCATACAAGACTCTCTTTTTTATACATCCTGTATTGAGTAACAGATATTTTAAATATCTTATATAACATAAAGAAAGACCTTAGGTTAATTTAATACATTATAAAAATCCACCTTTAGTTTTTCTTCTTTTTATTTCACTAAGTTATTCCTGGGTTCTTTTTTCTATAGTCGTATGTTTCAGTGAGGAGGATTCTATTTTTCACGTTTGTTAGCTTCCCTATACCGATTAGTCCTTTTTCTTTCTAGATCCCCCAGTTCATTGGCTGAGGGTTTTTGCCTTTAGGCTTTCCCCTGGCGGGGTTTCGGGTATGGAAAAACGTTGACATGCTTTTTGCTTTTTTACATATGATTGCAGGTGAGATCCCTACAGACACTGAAAAGTTTATTTCTCTGTGAAAACATTTTTAAAAAACATGGCCTTTTTTTTGGTAGGTTCCCAAAGTATTTTACAAGGGAAGCAGTGCGCTGAAAAAAAATCCCGAAAGTGGAGAGACGCCTTCCCAGAAGGTTTTTTTAAGCCAGAATCTACGACTTCGAGACTTTAAAAACCTGGGGGATTAAGCGTGGTAAGTATTATTTCAGGTTTAAAATGAGTACACGGCCCGAAATACAAATTTTCCCTGTTTTTTTGTTGTGATTTTGCTGAAGTAAAGGATAAAAATTCTTTAAAGTAAAATTTTATAGCTCATTCTATGATAAAAAGGGGGATAATCATAAATAACTAAAAAATTGGTATTGTGGTCTAGCAGCATCCCGAGTGGGATTCAGGAGGCGTGTTACGGAGGGACTCGTTTAAAATTTTCGAGCAACAAGTAGCCTTTATCAAAGGTCCAGGGTGATGCATGAGGGTGGAGTCTGACGTTGAGTTTCCCCTGTTTCCCCGAAATCCCGAGGAAGAGACGGTTTTAGACTTGCCAAAATTTTGTGGCGACCTTCCCGTTTTCAAACTGGGGATGAGGAAAAGAAGACAGGTGCAAGACCGCGTCAAGGAGCGTTACCTTACCCGCTGGTCCCATTGTGTTTTTCCCCCCTGTTCACCACCCGCTCACGCTCCCAGGCGGACCATAAACCCTTTGGCTGGTTCTTCTTTGGGTAAAATGATTTTTTTTAAGGGCACTGTTTACCTTTAAAGAAGTCTCTCTTACCCATTCGATGGTACATCATTTGACTAAAAAATTACTGCATTTTAACGTGTCTTCTATGTACCTTTTTTGTAGAAAATTTTGGGTATATAGACATATAAGGCGCCCCCCTGCAAATGAATTAATAACGAAAGTATTTCCGGTTTTTTCCGCTTGTTTATTTTTTTTTCGTGATTTTGTAATTTCATGTAATGCACAGCATGCCTAAAATACTTAAAAAATATAGAGCACTACAACACATCCTCACGAACAACAAAATACTACACAACACCAAGATCAAATTCACCCCAAAGGGAAACGGAAGTGAGCTCGCCCCCACAAGAAAAAACGATAGAAATGAAAGAAATAGAAATGAGTTATAATAATTAGTGAATAAACAAAACCCCCCGGAGTTTTAAGTTGGTAGCGTTTCCCCAACACAATAATATCCATGTGGGTTTGGCTTTCTTTTTTGTGCCTTTTAAAGGGGTTTTGAAAAACGACCGTAGTCACAATAAAAAGAACCCCAAAAAAAAAATCACTGGCTGAATAAGAAGGCAACATAAAAAAGGAATTATTATACTTAATGAAAATCTTCGACATAAACAAACACAAGACAAAACACCATACACTAACAGAGGCAACCGCCACAGCCGAGAAACACCAGTCAGCCCGCAAAAAAACCAAAAAATAAAAGATAAAAAAAATCTCCCTTTGATCGACTGGCTTGACCTTTTTTCCCGGGGGCTTCCCGCGTTGGTGATGTTTTAACCCAATGCAGTTCAATAGATTTATTTTAAAAATGTATGGTGAGTTAAAATAAGGTTTTAAATATACTGAAAAAAAAAGAAAATAAAACTATACAAAAATGGGGACATAAAAAAAATAAAAGACAGGAGAGTACGAAAAAATGGAAGAAGGGCCCGTGAGGGAAAACGGGAAAATCGAAAAGAGAAACAGTGAAAAACAAAACTAAGGGGACTTTGTCGAAGGCAAAAAAGCAAGAATAAGGCAAGGGAAGTATAGAAAATAAGGAAGTGGTATAAATATAGTGTTACGTGCAGTAGAAATAGGTAGATGTAGATGAAGATCACGGACCCAAAGGGAAAGGTAAGAGAAGGGGATAAAAAAACAGGTTCATTCTTATTTTAAAAAAAACAGAAAAACCCCTGAAAACGGAAGCCATTTTTCTTGCAGGGCGAAGGGTCCCTAAGTTTTCCATACAGTTTTGAAAAAGTCAGGGGAACGGTGGCCGAAAACTATGGGGTGACCCCCCGAAACCCAGCGGAAATTCACTCAGATAAGATAAAAGAAAACCCTTTAACCCCTTGGTAAAATGCCGACAGTAGGGAAAAATTTTGGGCAGGATAAAAGAAACCAGGACTTTCGTGGTGAATCAAAAAAAAAATAAAAAGGGTCGTGACTCGGAAAAACAAAAAAAAAAAAAAAAAAAAAAATGATATAGAGTGCACCATTGTCCCCTTACGCTGCTGTAAACAATGGCTTCAATTTACCATAAATTTCTATATTAGAAAACCTCAAAAAAAAAGTATTGGTAAGTTATTTTAACCATAAGTAAAATTTTCCTCACAAGAAAAAGGTGATCAAATTTTTTTGAAAGAATAGATAATTTTTGCCCAAATGACAAAACGTTACGCAAAATACAATAGGGTTTTTCCCCTAAGCATATATAGTGTGTGTGTTTGTGGTATGTTTATATTATAATGTATATATATAAATTATACATAGAGATATATACATATAAGATAATATATTCTTTTTTTTAACGGGAGGGTTTTATGTCTGAGCCGCCGTGGTACAGATGATACAATTGTGTTTTATGTTTTGATGCTTTTGGGGTGAGTAGTGGTAGGGTCCCCCGTTCCCCTTTCCCCGGAGGGCCGGCGTTCCTTTTAGGTAATTATTTTTATTTTCCGGGCTGGGACCCGACGACTTGGGCCGGCCCCGGCCCCCCCATGGTAGGTAGGGAAACGAGGTGAAGTCCTTGCTCATGGGAACAACGCGGCGGGCGGTGACTCGAACCCCGAATCAGATTTCCCTCTGACGTCCGACGCTTAACCATTTAGCCCCCGGGGCCTTGACGATTGGGCTTCCATGATTTTTCTTAGCAATTTAGACGGGGTTTTCCATTTCCTTCTCCCGGTAAGGATAAGGATAAGTCGATAGCGAAGCTTTGGGCCCCGCCTGGGCTACCCAAGAGGGGAGCCCGGCCGTGCGACTAAGCCGACCGCTCAGCGTGTAGTGGGTAATGGCTGAACCTAGCCTTACCCGCCGTGGGCCCAGCCCCAGCAGTGACCTCCGGCGACAGTTGCAATCGGGGAGAAGCCGAAAGTTTCCCATTGTACTAGCCCCAAGGCTGCATATTCCGCCCCCGGCTTTTTTTTTTTTTTTTTTTTTTTTTTTTTTTTTTTTTTTTTTCGATTTACCTCTCTATTTACCCGGCACTACTTGGGTGCTTGGCCCCCCAGTGGCTGGAGGCAAATCGAGGTGAAGTTCCCCTTTCCCAAGGGGAACAACGCGCCGGCCGGGACTCGAACCCCCGAATCAGATTTCCCTCAGAAGTTTGATCCCACCTTAACCATTTGGCCCCCGCGGCTCCCGATACAATTTTACCTATATATATATTTAAAATATATATAAATATATATATATATATATATGATATTTATAAATATATATATTAATTATATATATATATTTATAATAGTGTTGTGTGTGGGTGGGGGTGTGGTGTGTTTTGTTGGGATGCCGTATTATTTTTTAAAGAAGATGATATGATAGATATAAGTTGTGTGTGGGGTGCGTGGGTGTGAGTTACGTGGGGTTTTTGTGTTGTGGTAGTGGCATCTATATATTATCAAATAAATGTGTTGTGTTGTGTGAGATTATATATATAATATAATTAAATTATATATATATAATATAAAAATTTTTGTAGTAAAATTTTAATTAAAAATTTTAATCTGATAGAGCATGCATCCTTGCAGGCGGTTGTTCATTTGGGTTTTGGGCCTGTGCAGTATTGTGTTTCCCTCATCATTTTTAATTAGTCTTCCTTTGCAGCTGTTGTCCCATGCATGACAGAGTGCAAATTGATAAAAACGATGGATTGTGTGGTTTTTATACCCGAAATATATAAGTATATATATTACTTTCACATAAAAAGTAAGTGGAAAGGGGCCCGATCAAAGTTTTTTAAAATTATGATCAAAGATTTTTTTGTTCTCCGTACATCACAATTTCACCATACGTTAGAAGATCAAGCATTTTTCAACCGGGGGACGGTGTAGTGGCGATTTTCTGAGCGCAAGTTTTTCCAAGTGTTTAGATATCGGCAAACAGTTGCCCACACGCCCCCAAACCCGACCAGAAAAAAGATGACTTCTCCAACACCGGCAAAGGTTCCGTGTAGTCGGGGTAGGCACGAGCGTTTTTCAAAGAAGGGAAACACGTAAAATTTAAATTATGTAAAACAGCAATCCCAATTAATGAGTTGATATCAAGCCATAAGTTACTCAAAACCCTTCTTTATTTGACCTTCATATTGGTTACGGTGAAGGAAAGGATTGGAAACGGCGCAGATACGAGCTTTTCTGCGACCCAAACCAACGGTGAACACTCTAAAAAATAATATATGTCAAATAATCAGACACTATGTATTAAATTTTTTTAAGAAAGGAATAAAATTCATGAGGGATTTTTTTTCAAAACTTAAAGTTTAATTTGCTGAAAAGTTAAAGCAATAAAAAACACCTTTCTTTTCCCTTTGATCTCCTACCTGATCAGCGTGAAGGAAGCAGATTGGACGGCCTCTTGGAAGGGAGGTTTGACTCACCGTTCTGCACCCTAGTGCTTGCCAAAGTAATCACCATTTTAAGAAAACTACAATAATAATCATTATTTAAAAGATGAATGAACAAAAGATTGCGAATAAAACAGTAAATGAAAAGAAAGGAATGGTAAACATAACTGACAAAAAAAATATACCATTTTGCGATAGCCCTCGAGCACTGACTGCGGGGCATCAAATGGGGTGGCGGTACGACGGCCGAGGAAAGAGGGGCCTGAGAGCCCCCTCGTCAGCAGGGAAAAACCCCCTAGTTGTGCTCTTTGGTTGGTTGGGCCATAAACACACGGCCAAAGTCGCCCCCCAGGCGTACGATCCTCAACATGGTTAGGTATACCCTTACCATACCATAACTGTAAGAAAATGTGCATTAAGAAAAAATCTTTTTTTCGTATATAATGTATGCATACATACAAAATATATAATACAATAAATTTTTAAAAATTAAAATAATTTTTTTTCGTATCTTTTTAGTCTGTAAATGTTATTCCAGAACTTGAGGTATTTCCTCTGCATGTTACAGAGTTATCTCTATTTACAGACCGTTTTTATTCGGGGATTTAAACGTTGATGCATTACCCAAGCCTCTGTTACTTATCTTATCAATTAGCATACGTTTTTAATACTTTTCGTTCTTGAGGAAGTACATGGAGTCGAAAAGCACTGAATGTAAGGTTGAATCATGGTATATTTTCCTTTTTGAGTACTCTATCGAAAAAGATTCCACGTAAAAGTAGCTGGGAAAATAAGCGAAATTTCTTCAGTAAAAATTAAGACATACAAATCGAGACTTAAAATACGATCTGCGGATTTTTAATCAAGCAAAAATTTCCAATTTTTCCCCCTTCCCCGTATTTTAGTACAATTGGCAAAACTTACCCCGGGTCGCTTAATTACCCTGAGCCAATTCGATGCTCTCTCTATGCCCCTTTTTCCGTCCTTAAAATTACTTTCTCAAGATCTAGTGTTACTCTTTTTAATCCCCTCTTAAAACCGATCGAATACCCTTTTTGTATTTTTCCCGTCCCCCCCGAAATGTTATTACATTTAGCTTTTTATTAATTTGGTTAACGATATGCCGATATTTTTCTTAGAATCGTAATTGTTCCCCTTATTTTTTATGCCAAATTAGGTAGAATTTTTTCGCATGGTGGTGTATCAAAAAAATTTGGGATGACCGGGGCCCCCTTACGCAAATAAAAAAAATTATTTAAACCCCGGTATAACCCCCATGAGGGGGTGGGGAAAAGGGGGAGTTATTTTGGCGGGGTTTTTCCCAGCATTACCCCTCCGTCGCTTGAAAAAAAACGTAACAAAACGAAGAAATAAAAAAAGAAAAACCCATTTTTAAAGGGAATTACGTTAAAATAAATTAAAAACAAAAAGCTAAAATACTAGAAAAGAAAAATTTAAAACCAATTTTAAATTTGGCAAAAAGTTTCCGATAAAAGTAAAATAAAAAAGGAAACATAAAACCCGAACAAAGAAAAGCACTCTAATTATTAATGACTATTTTTTGATAAAAAGCATGAACATCCATCCCATAGCAAGCAAAGATACCCCAGACTTAATTTTCTCTTTTTAGCCCTTTGGGGGGTCGAGCCGGGTTTTATCAGAAAAATAAAGGGGAAAAAGACACCAGTTTGCAGCTGTCTCTACCCAACTGTTTTTTTTTCGCGGTATTGGGGGTGAGGGGTGACGGTGGTCACTAATACAGGGTTAAAAAAAGAAAAAATAAAACCCATTGATAAATGACAAAAATAAGTAATTTTGTTAAAATGAAAAAAAAAAAAAAAACAATCACAATAATGAACATGAGTAAAAATAAAGATAAAAATAATGTTTTTAAAAGTGGTATCCCAAAATTAAAACATTTTTATGATTTATTTAAAATTTAATAAAAAAGGAAACCCAAAGGATAATTAAAACTAGGGATGCCCCAAAAAAGAATGCATTTTAAAAAATAAAAAGGTAAGTTAATTAAAGTTAACGAGAACCAAAGAAAAGTACCCCAAAGGGTAAACTAAACAAACAAAAAACACGAAAACAAGAATAAAATTACTAAGATTAGGGTAAAAGGTTGGAAAAGCGGGCAGGGAAGGGAAAATTGCCCGACCCGGGAAAGGGCGGGCGAGGATGCCGCCGTCGCCCAGATAAGTCGCGGTGGGGACTAGCCACACTACACATGTAAAATCATTCAGCAGCGAGACACATAGTACTTCGAAACCTTTTTTCAGATAAGTATCAAAAAGTTGTTCGGTGGGAACGCTTTATGGAGGTGTACGCCCCAAATTAGAATTTTTTGTATATTGATAATAAAAAAGCGGGATTTCGAATACCAATACAATATAAAATACTGTATTTTATAATAGTTTTATATCTGAAAGAAAAACGGTATCAAATATAACACAATTTTTACATTAGAAAAAAAATACCTAACAAATATAAATATCCACATTCTCCAACACACAAATACTTTCTTTTTTATTTTCTTCTATTTTTCGATTTTTTAATATGTATTGTTTTTCCCGTACTTTTGGTATTTTTTCTGCAGTATACGGGGATTTTCTTTTAGTTAGAGACCGTTTTAAAGCAGAGATATTTTTAGCGAGGATGCATTATCCCCCAAAACCCCTGTAAACTTAATTTGTAAATTGCATGTATTTTAATATTTTGCGTCTTTGTAAGAACCCATATGAAGCGGCAAAGCGTTGGGGATTTAGGTAAATCATGATACTAATTTCCCTTTCACTCCACGAATGTGTCTGGACTTTTATCTGTTCTTAGAATGCGAAATACTATCTGAAAAATTTTCATTAATTTATCGAGCCATCTCTAGTTTTGTGGGGTCTTAAATGCAGATGAAATGATGAAATTTCTCTTTTCTCTTTTTTATTTTAATAATTCCTTTTGGATAGATGGATCACCCTTTACTATAAAAAGGGAAATTTTTAAATTTTCATTCAAAAGTCACTTTTAACCCCCATCAAATTTTTTAGTAATTCTCTTCTTTCACAATGTATTTTGTTTTCTTTTTTTTTTGTGTTATCCCAATTGTTTGGATCGTTTTCGGTGAAAATCTTTTCCGGGGCCCTCGCCTCACAACAGCAGCAGGAGACCGATTTTTGTTTAGAAAAGGGAGGGGGTTTTGTGTACTTACCTATTAGAATTATTTTCACACCCAAAGTGGTTGGACTTTGAATGATGTAAAAAAATATAAATCCCATTCATTATGTGCTGAAATCTATTCTTTTATTCTCGTTTCTATCAATCATATGGCAAATGTTCTTTTTTTAAACAGAGATTTTCCGTAAACTTATACTTTTGTCATCAACATAATTTCAGTTTTTCTTCGGTCCGTCTTTTTTGAATTACTACAAAGTGTGCGGAATCATGATGAAATTATACGTAAACACACTATCAAAAGAATAATTTTCCATGAATGTGACCTGAATTTATGATACGAATTGTTCTTAGAAATACATCAACCCCAATCTGTCTGTAGTATTGATATTATTTACAATATTACGCCTTTTTCTCAAATTGCATCTTTTAGTCCAGGCAGGCTATATTCCTCCAACGTGATTTCGGCAGCGGCGGCCGATCGTGGAAACAGATTCCTTTCTCTTAAATTGTATCTTATGGACAGGTATCTTTTTTACACAGCCGACCGCAAAGAAATACGTCACTGTCTTCCCTCCCTTCCATTTCTGACATGTTTACTTTCTCTGTATCTGTTATATATATATAAATATATATTAATATATATATATATATAATATTATATATATATATATATATATATAATATATATATATAAATATATATAATATACTATATAAAAAATATATATATATATATATATATATAGAAATATATATATATTATATATATATATATATAAAACATATATTCAGTATACTACTAGAGCATCCCCATTTTATTATAAGAGAGACGTTCCAACCGGTGACAGTATTCCAAGACCTTTGGTCACTCAATCTATCACTTTGCATAAATTTTTCTTTCTTCTATCTTTTTTGGATTCTTGGCTATCAAACCAGCGGCATGTGGCCAAGGTTAGTAAGCCAATGGATCCTATTTATTCTGTCAATCTAGATAAGGTCATAAAGTTTTGTCTCCCTTTAAAAAAAAGTGATACTTTACTGATGATTCTTCATCATCTGATAGAATATTTGTTACTGTAAAGTCTGTATTTTTTATTCTAAAATTTTTTTTATGTTTTCTCTATGGTTTGTGTACTGTGTGTATTTTATTAAAAGGTGGTGGATGGTGATGCTGGTGTTACATTGGGGGCCACCGTAGAGGAAAATTCTTTTCTATGTAGGGAGTGAGGTGGGTATATCTTGTGGCGTTGACTAAGGGGGGCCCAACACCACCTCCTCCCTTCTTTCTTTTCTGTGGGCTGTCCCCAACGGCTCTATTGCAGGATTGTTTTTGTTTGGAGTTGGAGGCTGGTCCACTCACTTTGCCACGGGGAGATGTATTTTTGCTTTTATAAGAGACACAAAACGCCCTGAGATCTGTACGGACTATGCTAAGGTCCAGATCATCATTTGACCCGGCTAATTTGTCAGCCTGTCATTGCCATGGATACCAGAGTGGCCTGGATCCATATTAGCTTGATGATTTATTGGCACCATGTAGCTTACGAATGATATTACCCAAAAGTTCATTTTGGTGGTTTCTAATGATTTAATGGCTTTAAGTGAACTAATGAATCTGAAAAGATTACTATTCTATCGTGGGTCGTCGATAGTGCAAAATCAAGGCTTTATCAGTGGCAAAAATTTCAGCAAGAAAGATCGATGTATGATTCGGCAGTCTGAACTTTATTTCACTTTGAGTCGCCCAAATACACCCGCACCCACACACTTTCTGTCTTGGAGCCGTCGGTAAAATATTGAAAAAAAGGGAGATGTTTAACAAGGATCTCTCTGAACCTCTGGCGTCCCTCCCCCTCCGGCGCCATGGCCTTGGCTGATGGAAGCCAGGCTTCCATGATGGAAAAATTGGGGGGTTTCCCATGGCGCTATTTTTGACTGAAACCAGGGTATCGATGGTTGGAGAGATCTATACCGACTTTCTCGACGAGGTCGTGGAGTCTCGTGGCAAAGGGCCTAATGCACTATTGCCATTAGGGTGGCTGGGGGTCTCGAGCCACCTTTGCGGCATAGCTCAAGGCTAACTGGCCGCGTCTGAGTCGGAGGGGAGGTACTCCTGACTCCACCTCAAGACGCTCGATCCGAGTGCACTGCAGGGCTCCAAAAACACACACGCAAACAGGCATTCTGCACAGCATCCAAACCTTTCAAATTTGTTCTCGATACCGAACCATACACGATTGACCCATAATCTACTTTAGACCTAATCAGGGCTTTAATAACCATTAGCAAAGACTATCTATCTGCCCCCCATTGTTACCAGAAAATGCATTTTAATAAATTCAGTGCTTTTTGACATTTATTCTTTAACTGATCAATGTGGTCTTTCCAATTGATTTCTACTATCAAAAGTAGCCCAAAAAAATTTACAAAATTTTTGAATAGGTATTGGGGGGTTGTCTAGAGTTAGCCTGATGTTCGGCTTCCTCCTAGGTGAAAAAAATTACCCCAAAAACTCTTTCGAATGGAAAACTTAAAACCCCACTGGAGCCCCAGTTATGAATCATATCCAGTGCCAATTGGATGCGATTTGCTGAAAAATTCTGCTTTATTGCTGGAATGCCATAATGCACAATCACCAGTGAACAGTGAGTATTTAAGATTCCAAGGAGGAGCGGGTTTAAGATGTCATTGATCATACATAGAAATAATGTTGGTGAAAAGAACTTCCTTGTGGGACCCCGTTTGCGTGGACAAAAATGTCCGAAAAAGTGACTTTGTCGGAAAATAATTTGACACCCAAAAGTTCTGTCAGAAATTAAATTTTGAATAAAACAAGGCAAGTTTCCACGTAATCCAAAAGCATAAAGTTTTTTGAATAGGCCATATCGCCATGTCATGTCGTAGGCTTTTTCTATATCTAAAAATACTGAAATCAAAAAATCTTTTTTGGCAAGGCCTCTTGAATATGACTGCCCGGCTTTACTAGCTGATCGAAAGTTGGCGTCCCTTGCGGAAGCCGCACTGCTCGTCAACTGTAAATTACGGAATTTAAAAAAATGCAATAGCCTACTGTTAACAATTCGTCCATGACCTTACATAAGAAAATTTGTCAACGCAATTGGGCGGTAGGAGAGGGCCCAAGTCGGGGATTCCCCCCTCCTTTTCAATATGGGAATGATGTTGGCGAAGTCCCCATGAGTTTGGAAAAGTGGACTTTTCCAAATTTCATTGTACACTTCTAGAAAACTTAATCATGTCATCAGCATTAAGATGCTTCATCATCTCATATCGAATCTCATCGGGGCCTGGGGATGTCCTCTACAGGCTTCAGGGCTGGGAAACAAGCTATCCATTGTAAGATCTTTTGTAATCAAAGTCATCTCATGTGGCAAAGTGAATTGGTTGCAGCCGCCTTTTCCCTTTGATGGTCAGGAAGGTGGGATGGTAATTAGCTGAGCTGCTTATATGAGAGAACTGCCTGGCGGGTGCATTAGCAATGTCTCTAGGTGAATCTAAATTGTTACCCTCTTCTATGATGTTAATTTTGAAAAATGTTTTTTTCTTATTAATTTTATTAAATAGTGGACCAAACTCTGATTTTTTTGTATGCTATTAATTGTAGAGAAAAAGCTCTGCCAGGAGTCTTTTTTGCTTTTTCTATTACTCTACGAGCCCCTAGCTCTTGCTAGTTTGTAATTGCAAAATTTCCCTCATTTGTGATGTTATTTTGAAAAGCCTGTAGGCCCTTTTTGCGTCGGCCACAGGCCTGCGGCAATCTGGTGTCCCCCATGGAACTCATGCCTTTAAAGCTGTCTGTCGAAGTTTATTAATGGATAGCAATGCTGCTTCTATAATCGAATTCTGAATATTGTTTACTTTATCATCAATGGTTTTTTCCAACAAGTTCGAGCTTGACGTCCTTGTGAAGGCGACCCACTCTGCTCGTTTTACGTTAAATTTAGGCGCTGAAGGCGTTCTCACTGTGTTGCATGAATATTTAATCAAAATAGGAAGATGAATCCTTCCCAACGAGTCGTCAATGGTGTGCCCCAGGCACTTGGCTGCTATTGAGAAGAGACCAGTTTAAAGTCAATAAAGCTCAAAAATTTCCGGTATTATCGTCCACCCCCGTCGGACTACCATCATTCAGAAGGATTTTAATCAGACTCATTTAAACAACTTTAATTTCTTTCTCACCCCCACATCCACCCGCAGGGAACCCCAAACGTATGATGGAGCATTAAAATCAGCAAAAAATTTCTTTATTTTGTGGAGACCCTTCCTGAAGAACAAAGAGCTCATCATAGGTTATCACTGCATCAGGTGGACAATAAAGTGAACATATAGCCAGATACGTGACATTAATTTTTACTTTGCATGCGACAAACTGCAAAGTAGAATCAATAGTCACTTCTGTAAAAGGGAAGGCTTTGGTGGATGTACATGGGCGACTCCGCCCCCACCCCTACCCTCACGATCCTTCCGAACATAAATGGTAGTTCCTGTGCGAAACGAGCTCGTCAGAGTCGAGGTGTGTTAAGTAGCGTTTCTTGGAGAAACGTTAATATCGGGAGCATAGGACGAGGCTAATAATTTAAGGTCATTACTTTAGATCTAAAACTTCGACAGTTCCAGTATAATGGTCGATGCGAAGATTACGTTTTATGGGGTTTGGAAGTGCCTTGTCCACCAGTTTGTTTCTTCTTTTTTTGGGATGGAGAAGCCTCCTCTCCCTCGCTTCCCGGGACCTCTCTTGGGATGGTTTGGAGGACCAGAAGCCTCCAGTCCGCACCTCCTGGCGAGGGAGACGACTGACAGATTACGATTGCTTCTCTCTCGAGAATCCGATCGCGAGCCAGACGAAGTCCTCACAGGAGTAGCCCGGACGGGGAAGGTGCGTCCGGACTGTGATTCAGTATCATCCTCCTATGATGTTTAGACAGGGTTGATGCAGTCATTGATCAACCAAATTTTGGCAAATGATAAACTTTAATATTTAATTCTTTAACCATTTGTTTGAGTTCAGCAATTTCCTTATCCTTGGCTGCCAAAACGTTTACTGACATTACTTTCATAGGAAGTATCGGGTTTGGTGTCAAACTTGCCACTTTCCCCTTAGCTTCAGTATAACTAACTTCATGCTTTCTCATATATGGGTAATGTCTCAGTCTCCTTCTTCAGGACACTGCATTCGGCAGATTCCTGATGATGGGGACCTCCACAGTTAGCACATTTTGGAAATCTGGCTAGACATGTGATGGTGTCAGGGCTTCAGCACATTTCCGGCAAACAATTTTCTCGAGTCTTTACAAAACATCCCTTTAAAGAGGGTTGTGTCCGAATTTTTGGCCCTCTATTACAAGCATTGGCTTTTGGACATAAGGTCTTACTTGTACACGTTCATAACCGACGTGACATTACTCTGGGATTTTGTTTAAAGCAAAGATCAAAAAAAAACAGTCCAGTTTTTGTTCGCCACATTCCCGTCCTTCTTGGTCATACAATGAACGTCCACTCGTCTTGGTCCTTTCATGCTCTCAAGAATTTCACTCTTCCATCGTCCTCAAATCCTGTGAAAGATTACTCCCTTACAGGTATTTGGGCCAATAGGAATAGTTACTTTAACTCGAAGATCATGAATTTTCGTCAGCTTAAGTAAAAACCTTAATCTGGAGTTGTATTGTACTTTTAAAAAGGAGGCTTCCATCTCGCAATTTTTTGACAAAATTAAAATCGCCGTCCACTTGACCCTCAAGGACCTTTTTGATGATAAAGGGGTTCACGTTCAAAAGCGATTGATTTTCATTCACGCATTTACATTCGCGAACCTTGCTTCTCGGTAGGGATTTTGAAAAGTGGTCTTCTAGGTTTGTCGTTAGTGGGGGTTCCGTTGTTCAGGGTCGAATTTGCCAAAGAGTGGTCATGAGTCGCCCCCCCTCCTTGAGGAGGAGAAGGGGAGCCGGGGTATCATCCATCCTAGGCATCGGACCAGTCCGACCCCTTGCTCAAAATCGTTCTCCGAAGGGATTGAAAATCTTTAAATTTTGGTATCAACTAACAGCAATAGCTAAGAGAGAGTAAATCAGTATTTTGTCCTCTACCCCCCAGTGGAAGCTGGTTGCGTTCTCCAGTACCACAGAGAGGATCGAGTTATTTTGGAGGACACTTCCTTACCGCTGAAAATTGCCTAGGCGAAGGACGGTAAGTCCGGTATGCCCACCCCCAAGCGAATACGGGAGCTCACGAGGAACTCTCCCCCTAATGGAAGCCGCCTTGCCGCGGTGGGGGGGGCTTGAGGTCCCAATGATCTGGTGAGCCGGACCAGAGGGCTACCCATACTGGAGGGGTCCCCCAGGTGAGGGATGAGACAAAATGGTTCCTGGTGCACCAAGGCCTTAGAGAGGGGATGGTGCACCACCCCTGGTTCATTCCATCTTGGACCGGGGAGAACTTCCACGTGGTTTCCCGGGGGGGCACCCGTATTCCCCGGAGACAGACCCTGGAGGTTGAGTGTTGCTCACGCGGGCCCCCCTGATAGCAACCACCCCCTTGGTTTTTTTTGGGTTTAGACGGGGGCGATCAAGGCCCGGTCAAAAATCGGTGGTCAAATTGGGCAGGGTAAAGAAAGGTATATTTAGTGGGAAACGATGGGCCCCCGCGACTGCCATCAGTTAAATGGGTGCGTATTTTTCCTCTTCCCCCTTTTGGGGGTTTTGGGGAAATTTTTGGAGCCCCAAAAATATGTCCCCTTTTGGGACCCATGGTGGGGGGGGGGTGAGGAAATGAAAAAAATTAAATTTTGTATAGCCCAAAAATTTACAAAACCTAGTTCCCCCTGCGCCCTACGCAACCCCCCGGGGCCCTTTCCCCTTTGGGAACAATGTTTTGTACTTTGGAACCTTTCCAGTCCAAAGGAAAAATGGGAATCGTAATGGTTCCCGGGCTCCCAAACCCAGGTAAAAAGGGGGGAAAAGCCTCCCAATCTATAAGGAAAAATTTACCGGAAATATGAAAATTTTTCATATAGAATACCTAGTAGTGAAGACCATTAAAGGGTGTATAATAGGATTTGATATTTTCAAAAGTAATCAAAAAAATTTTTAAAGTAGTCAACGTGACCTGCACACCCCACACGAGATGGTACCCTAAATTTGGGTTTCGTACCAGAGAGGGACCGCTGGTCGTATGCGAATTCCTGGGGCTAAATTCATTCCCCTCAAAAAACCCCTCAATCATTTTAGGGAATTGTTTTCCCGGACCTGTGAGGATTTGAGGAAAAAAACTGTTAGAGGAACTAGAGGTTTTTAATGTAGGGGCATTTTAAAAGTTTTAAAAAGAAAGGACGGTTTGGAACAGTTACACCGTTCCTTTAATTTTTAATACGTTGGTCCTTCCGAACAGTTAATTTGGGAGGTACCCAAAAGGTAAACCCTAGTCCCCAACCCTAGGGCGGGTTCCACTGCAGGGTTGGGCATGGAGCCAACTCTTCCGTTTTAAGGAAAAATGGACAAAAAAAAATTTGGGTTAAGGGGGTACGCAGGTCTAAAGGGGAGATGACAACTGTCAGGCCCAAAAATAGCTGTTCCCCACTGCAAAAAAGTCTGAACTTTTTAAAAAGCAGTGTAAAAGGTAAAAATTTGGGGGAAAAAAAGTAGGTAAAAAGGAGCAAGGGGGGAAATTTATTTTTCTAGAGGAAAAGCGGGGGCCGGTGTGTTGGAGCCAGGTAAATCCTTTGTTTCGGTTCGGCCTTTCCCCCTTTCCCCCAAAAAACCCCTTCCCTTTTCCAATGTTCTTAACCACCATCTGCCATTCTTTAAACCTCAGCCCCCAATTTCTGAAAACTGCCTCTGGTGAACCCACAAAAACGGAAAGGAGTGGGGGTCATTGAAGAGATCCCCCTCCCAAAGTAAGGTTTTTGGGGAGCCAAGGTGAGGCTCCAGAGGCCAATGGTGACAGCCCAGTGCCACCAATCCACGGGGGCCTCTTGCTAGGCGAAGCCCCGAACCAAAGGCTGGGGTTTTGTCCTTGCCCAGGAAAGGAATCGAGCTTTTCCAAAAGACTATTAAGGGGGTTTTTTTGGGCTCAGGAAGGGCTCCAGGGGTTCAATAGTGACACCCCAGTGCCACCACTCCACAGGGCCTTGCGTAGGCAGAATCCCCCTGAAGCAAAGGCTAGGTCCGTTCTTTGCCCAGCAAAGAAATCCTGACCTTTCAAAAGGAGGGCCTGGGAAATGTTCCCGGGGGTAAAACCCCCCCTAAAAGACTTCCAAGACCCAAAGGAAAGGGCCCGCCAAAGGTGTAGGGAAACTTGACCAAGGGCGCCAAAACCCCTTTAGAAAAAAAGTTTAAAGAAAGGGAAACCCCAATAAAGGGAAAAACTGTCGGGGAATCATGCAAAAGGGGAAAAAACTGCAAACTGAAGTTCAGAACCCAGTTTGTGATCCTAAAAGAGATTATGACCGGGGAAAAATCACCGATTTCCCTGAGAGGTTTCCCAAAATTTCAAGCCCATTATGGGACTTTTGACAATGGACCTCTGGAGGAGTAGCGTAATGGTATTAAGATTTTCCCTTTCAGCCACCCACCGCAGAAAAATGCAGGGAAGGCTGTGAAAATAGGTTGACAGCCCTTTACACTGTGTCTATCCCCTTTTTCCACAAAATCTAACTAAATGATTGGAAATCTATTTGGGCAGTTCCCCACACCCATTTCTACTTTTGGGAAAATTTCAATGGTGGCTCACCCGGGGGGAAATTTTGGGAAACCCCCGGGGAAGGGCCCTTTGGAGTCCTTGCCCTAAGGTAGATGCGTTTTTTTGAACAGTGACACTCCCAACATTCCCAAAAATTCAAAGGGGGAATTTTCTCCAATATAGACCTGTAAATTTGTTCCCCTGATTCACAGATGAATTATTTTGGAGGGTTATGGAAGACTACATGGAAGCGACCATTTCCAAAATTTTGGGGGAGGTGATGGTATCCAGCCAAGGAGTGAGAGTGGCGACTTGAAAATGGGGGACGAATTTTTTTAGAAAAAACTGCAGTATGCAGGGATCGGGAAATTTTGGATTTTCCAGGGGTTTCAAGATGCTTTTAATCACTTCACATCACGAATTCATTGCGCAAAAAAGATCCATTCCCAAAGTAGCGGGCATTTCCGTTTGACCTCGGTACCTGGGGGTTGATGAATGCCAAAGCTGTCAGAGCAAGAAAAGCCTTTTCATTAGGGCAGTTTGAAACGACCCCCCCCAGGATGTAAACCTGATCCATTAAAAAAGACCCCAGCCCAAAGGCCAGGCGGTGTAAAGGAGGCCAGACGGCGTCAGGAGACAGAGTCCCTTTAAATCTGGGACCCCCTGCAGGGTATGGGGGCAAGGGCGAAGATCGCTGGAAAGAGCACATCACTGTCACCACCTGCTTTTAAGATTTTAGGCATAATCATCACAGATAAAAAAAAAAGTTGCTAATGAGGCTAAATCCATGGCAGAGATTCCTGGGATCTTACATGCCCCCATCTCCACTCTTGGGCTGAACAGGAACAATACCAGGTCGTCTTCAGTAGGACTGCAGCGAACTCCCTAAATTTCCCTTTTGAGCAAGGGGAGGACCTGCTTTGCAGCTTGCCGAAGACTCCCAGGAAATGCCAAATTTCCCTACCAAATGATATCTCACTTTTCAGAGAGATCCCCCAAAAATTTTGTTGACCCATTTTAATAGGATATATGGGAGGGTACAGTGCCCCCCATGGAAGAGTCATAATATCCTGTCCCTAAACCTGGCAAGGGCTTCCACACGGAAATGAACCAATTTCCCTCACCAGCTCATCGCAGTGGGGAAAATGGTAAAAATTTAGGGGGAATGGAGCTAGAAAAAGGGAAAAGTTGACCCTACAAATGGGTTTAGAAATTTAGATCGCCACGAGCACTGTAAGGTGGAAACTGCTTAAGAAATTCCCTTTGCACAGCGAGTCCATGATAGCAGTCTTCTTTGACCTTAAAAGGGTTTTGAACTACTTGGAAGCAGGGAACCAAGAAATTGTAGACATTTGGGTTAAAAGGAGCATTACCCACCCTTCTACAAAGCTTCCTTTTAAAGGAAATTTAAATTTGGGGAAAAACGTTTCTCTAAACTGGAAGACAGTGGAAGGGGCCCACAAGGGAGTGTTTAAGTGTGACCCCGTTTGCCCTGCTATAATGACATTGTAAAGGGTTTCCCAAATTTTTTGTCCTGTAAGTATGGGTGACTTTTCACTGTACTGCTAGGAGGAAGCTTACAGGATGTGCAAGGGAAAATGAGGCTGCAATAAATCAGGTTTTACAGTGGACAAATATCATGGGTTCAAATTTTCCCAAGCAAGACCCTGGTATACAATTCCCACAAACGAGGAAAATTCCCTCCCTTCCCTCTATTTAGGAGCAAACCACGCAATTTGCCAAGGGTGAAATTTTTGGGTCAATTTTTGACTAAGGTTTCGGGTGCCCCACATAAACAGTTTTAAAATAAAGGCTACAAAACACTTGTTTTTGGGGTTCTTTCACATTTCTTGGGGTGCAGACCCCACAAGCTACCGGCTTTCCGAGCGCTTATTCGTTTAAGTTGTTAGGATGGAAGCTTTTTCAACGCAATCCACTGTTTAGGTGTAGATCGGTTTCATAATGAAACCCTCAGAATCTGTATGGGGCTTTAGGTTTCACCGTGGAGTCCCGTTTTCTTTGGGGTGGGGAACCACCCCTTTTATTACACGAGAAAAGAACCCGATTTTCACACGGATACAAAGGATTCCCGGGGTTTCCCCATCCAGATTGGTTTTCAACCCTTGAAAATAGCCGATCCTATGGTAGGAGAATGAGGAATTTGTGGAAATCTAAAATTTTTAGTCTCAAAGGTTTGGCTGTTGGAATTCCCCAATTTCCCTTTTGGGTAATCAGTTGAGCTGGATTAATTTTGGAATGGGAAAGGGGGAGATCCCAAGCAGAAAATCGAGGAAATTTTTCAACTTCTAAATACCCGGGGCGATGCAATTATACAGAGGTTCGAAATCGAAAATGGCGTGGGTTTTGCAGCAGGAGCAGAAGGAAGAGAAACTGGCAGCTTTTCCCACAGCCCCCATCTTACTGCAGAGTTTAAAAGCCATCCTTACAGCAGTTAAGAGACTAGAGATTTTGAAACCATTTGTTGGGTATATTTTGGGCTCTCGTAGTGCCCCTTTCAAAAAATCAAAAGTTAAAAATATAATCCCTTAGTGAGGGGGGTTTAAGATTTGGCTTTTACTGATGTAACACGAAAAAAGTAATCATGTTGGGGGCCAGCCCCCTTTGGTATCAGGGGAAGAGCGAGCTGATCAGAAAAGGGAAAGGAGTCCGCTGCCTTTTGATGCTCGTTTTCCTCTCCCACACACGACCCGAAAAACCCCGCACAGAAGTTGTCTTCGGAAAATGGAGGGAACAATGGGCTACCTCCAGAAACAAACTGCGAGACATTAGAGATGAAACCTGGCGTTGGGCGACAGATCCATTCCCAAAACCGAAAAAAGGGAAGTGTAAAAAACAAGAATAAGAATCGGGCACACCAAGCTAATCAGGGCCCCAATGATGGCTAAAAAATGAAGACTTTTTGAAGGGGGCCAAGAGCCATTAACGATCGAAAAGTAGTGGAAAGATTGCAAAAAATTTCGACCAAAGGGGTAGTATTGTTACCCATATACATGAAAAAAACGTATTGGGGAAGATTTGACAAGAGGGTCTTATTTAATTTTTTGGGAGGGCTAAAAATTTTTAAAAAAATTTAATTAGCAAATGTTTTTGCAATAATTTATGCATTAGAGCATAAATTTTTGTTTGATTTTTAATATTTTTTTTTGTAAGAATTTTTTGATAGATTTTAAAGTTTTAAACTTTAAATTTAGTTAACAAGGGTTTTTGCCCCAAGACCTTGCGGCGCGGCAGATAATTTTTAAAAAATAAAAATCAATACGAGGAACCCCGGGGGTCAGGAAAGTCACCCTTTTGGAGGGAAAAAAAAAGAGGGGGGAAAAAAGGTCGCCCAAAAGGGGCCCCCCGATACGGGGCCCCACCCGGGGCAAACCCCAAAGGGGACCCGGTTAGAAAGAGCGGGGTCTGAGGTAGGGTGCTGACACGCCACTGCAGTCTGTTCACCTGCAAAAACAAGAAAACATGAAGGTGTGGCAAAGCACAAAATGTTCGTAATACAGGATTTTTCTTTTCTTTATTACGTAAGAAACTCAGGAAAACAAGTTTGCGAGAGAGAGGCCCCCGGGCTCCAGGGTAGCTTTTTTGGGACAAATTTTTGTTGTGCTTCGCGTTTTGGGTAAGGGGTTACTCATCAAAAAACTTAAACACGAGTGGTTTTAATACCTTGTTTTGTTTTTTTTTGTAGGTATCGGGGAAAGCGCGAAAGTAAAATTTGAATCATGTATACTTTCTTTTTTCAAAATGTATCCCATAGCAAAGCCATCTAGTATAGTATTTTGGGTTTAATGTGTTTTTTGGGGAATGCTCTTATTCTGCAAATCAAATTCACGATGATGTGGTATATGTGATAAAATATATATATATATTAATTTATAATATATATATATATAATATAATTATATATATATTATGTATGTATATAAATTTTTATATATATTATATTATATATATATTTATTATAAAAAATGTAAGATTGTTTATACATATTATGTGGACGAAAAAAATACGCATACATTAGTTGCTATTTTAAAAAAGTGTGCAGAAAAAACAAAACCCTTCCCTATCATGTAGTTAGTATCAAATTTTTTCATCACATTTAGGATGTTCCAGGCATTCCAGAAATTGCAGTTCGGGTTTTTTAATCTAAGCTAAAGACGGGCTTGCATATAAAAATTCCCTGTCTCAGCCCCGTCAACTTTCTTTTTCCCTGATATACATATATGTGTATATTATTATATATATAATATATATATATATATATATAATATATAATATTATAAACATAAACCCCAGTTTATGAGAGAGTTGTTTAAAAATCCCCAAGGGTGCAATAGAGAAAGAAAAGAATGAAAATTTATTTTTAAATGTGAATTTTTCAAATGAATTTAATATAATTGCAAAAAGACACTGAAATCTCAAAAAAATCCGATTAGTTAACTGTATCCCTTTAAATTACAAAAAAAAAAAGTACTGGGGAAGTAAAATCGGAGCCACACGGTATCACTTATAAAAAATTATCATTATTTTTTTTTTTTCATTTCCAAGACTGAGAAAGTTGGATAAGTCACTCAAAAGATGAACAAAACACAATTCTCCCGTTTCCAAAATCACAAACTCATTCTTTTGGTGGGGTTTCCCGGGATACAACACAAAGTAAAAAATTTTTTAAAATTTAAACAAATAGATTGCAGGTGGAAAATAAATAATTTTCGGAGGAATACGTTTTTGATCAAAATTACTTTAAACAAGGAAAATTTACATGAAAGGCAGAGAACCCCTGAACAAGACCGTCAAAATTCCCTTTATTTCCAAATTTTAAATCAGATTACTAAAACTTTTCACAAAAACCAAAAAAAGAAACCAAAGAAAGGATTCGAAAATTTTTTTTGGGAAAAAT
>NW_023656992.1:0-2720 GCF_015228065.2 Penaeus monodon | reverse complement strand
GGAGAGAGGGGAGGAGAGGAAATGGGGAGGGGGGGGGAGAGGAAAAGAGAAAAAAGGGGGGGGAAGGGAGAGAAGAGGTGAGAGAAGGGAAAAATGGGAGAGGAGGGGGGATGGGGGCGGGGGGAGTTGAGGGGGGGGGGAGGAAGGGGGGAGAGAGGGAAGGGAGAGAAGGGGGAGGAGAGAAAGGGGGAGAGAAGGGGAAGGGAAAAAGGGGAAAGAAAAAGGAGGAGAAGGGAAGAAAGAAAGGGAGGAGAGAAGGGAGGAGAGAAAGAGAGAGGACGGGAGTAAAAGGGGGAGGGGAGGAAGAGTGGAGAGAGGGGGTGTGGAGAGGGGGGAAGGGAAAAAGGAAGGAAAGGAGGAGAGAAGGGAGGGGGAGAGGGGAAGGAGGAGGGGAGGGGAGAGGAAGGGGGGGGGGGGAGGAGAGGAGGGAAGAGGGAGGTGGAGAGGGAAGGGGGGTGTGAGGGGAAAAATGAGGATTGAAGAGGAAAATTGAGAGAGGAAAGGGGGGAGGGGAGGGGAGAGGAGGGGGAGGGGAAAAAGGAAAAGGAGGGAGAGAAGGGGGGAGGGAGAGGGGAGAGGGAGGGAAGGGAGAGGGAGGGGAAAGGGGGGAGGGGAGGGGAAAGGGAAAAAGGGAGAGAAAGGGAGAGGGGAGGGGAAAAGGGAGATAGGGAAGGGAGAGAGAGGAAGGGAGAGAGAATGGGAAGGAGAGGAAGGAGGGATAGAGGAGGAGAGGAAGAGAGAGTGAGAGGGGAAGGAGAAGTGAGAGGAGAGGAGAGGAGAGAGAGAGAAGAGAGGGAGAAGGAGGAGAGAGAGGGAGAGGGAGGGGAAGGGGAGGGGAGGGGAGGAGAATGGAGAAGGGGAAAGAGAAGTGGAGAGAAGGGGGAGGAGAGAGGAAGGGGAATGAGGAGAGGAAGGGAATGGAGGAAGGAAGAGGGAAATGAAGGAGAGAGAGAGAGGAGGAGAGAGAGAGAGAGAAGCGAGAGAGAGAGAGAGGAAAAGAGAGAGAGGAAGAGGAGAGAGAGGGGAAGAGAGAGAGAGAAGAGGAGAGAGAGAGAGAAGAGGAAAAGAGCGAGAGAGAAAGATGAAGAGAGGGGAAAAGAGAAGATGGAAAGAGAGAGGGGAAAATGAGAGAGAGAGAAAAGAAGAGGAGAGAGAGGAGAAAGAGAGAGACAGAGAGAGAAAGAGAGAGAGAGAGAGAGAGGGGAATGAAGAAGAGGAGAAGGAGGGGAGAGGGGGCGAGAGAGAGAGAGAGAGAGAGAGAAGAGAGGGGAGGAGGAAAAAGGAGGAGAGAAGGAGAGAGAGAGAGAGAGGAGGAAGAAGAGAGAGAGAAAGAGAGAGGGAAGGAAGGAGAGAGAGAGAGAAGGAGAGAGGGAGAGAGGAGAAAGAGAGAGGAAAAGAGAGGAGGGGGAGAGAGAGAGAGAGAGGAGAGAGAAAAGAAGAGAGAGAAAAGGAAAGAAAGGAGAGAGAAGAGAAAGGGGAGGGAGAAGAGAGAGAGAGAGACGAGAGAGAGAGAGAGAGAGAAAGAAGAGAAAAAAGAGAAAGGAGAAGAGGAGAGGGAAGGGGGAAGAGAAGAAAAAGAGAGAGGAGAGAGAGGAGAGAGAGAGGAAGAAGAGAGAAAGAGAGAGAGAGAGAAGAGAGAGGAGAGAGAGGAGAGAGAGAGAAGATGAGAGAGAAGAGAGGGGAGAAGAGAGAGAGAAGGAGGAGAGAGGAGGAGAGAGAATGTGATAGAATGTGATAGAAAGAGAGAGAGAATGTGAAGAAAGAAGAGAAAATGGAAGAAGAGAGAGAGAATGGAGAAGAGAGAGGAGAGAAAATGTAGAGAGAGATAGAGAGGAAAAGAGAAGGTAGAAGAGAAAAGAGAATGTGAGAGAGGAGAGAGGGGAGAGAGAGAGAGAGAGAAAAGGAGAGAGAGCGAGAGAGTGCTTCGAAGAGTGAAGGGAGGAGAGAGAGAGAGAGAGAGAGAGGGAGAGTGAGAAGGGAGAGAAAAGGAAGAGAGAGAAAAAAGGAGAAGAGAGAAGAGAGAGAGAGAGAGAAGAGAGAGAGAAGAGAGGAGAGACGAAAAGAGAGAGAAGAGAGAGAGGAGAGAGGAAGGAGGAGAGAGAGAAAAGAGGAAGAGAGAGAGAGAAGAGAGAGAGAAGAGAGAGAGGAGAGAGAGAAGAGAGAAGTGGAGAGAGAGAGCGAGAGAGGGGAAAATGAGAAAAGAGAGAAAAGAGAGAAGGAGAGAGAGAAGAGAGAGAGAGAGAAGGAGAGAGAGAGAGAGAGAGAGATGGAAAAAGGAAGAAGAGAGAGAGAAGTGAAGAAAGAAGAGAGAAGTGGAAGAAGAGAGAGAGAGAGGAGAGGGAGAGAGAGAGAGAGAGAGAGGTGAAGAGAGAGAGAGAGAGAGAGGGGAGAGAGAGAGAGAGAGAGGGGAGAGAGAGAGAGAGAGAGAGAGAGAAGAGAGAGAGAGAGCAAGAGAGAGAATGAGCAAATGTGAGAGAGAGAGAGAGAGAGAGAGAGAGAGAGAGGAGGGGAGAGATGAAGAGAGGGGAGAGAGAGAGAGAGAGAGAGAGGAGAGAGAGAGAGAGAGGGGAGAGATAGAGAGAGAGAGAAAGAGAGAGAGAGAATGAGTAAATGTGTGTGAGAGAGAGAGAATGAGAGAATGTGTGAGAGAGAGAAGAGAAAAGAGAGAGAGAGAGAGAGAGAGAGAGAGAAGAGAGAGAGAGAGAGAGAGAGAGAGGAGG
>NW_023656990.1:0-2725 GCF_015228065.2 Penaeus monodon | reverse complement strand
ATTAATTTTTTAAAATTTATTATTAAAATTATTATTATTTTATTTAATATTATTATATTTAATTAAATTATTTTTTTAAATTATTTAAATTTTATATTTTAAATTATTATATATTTAATTTATAGTATTTAAAATTTTATTACTGAAATTATATTTAAAAATAATTTTAAGTATATTTTTAAATGCTAGTATTTAAAATTTATTAAAATTATTTATTAATTATATTATTAATGGGTAAGTATAATTGAAAATTTTATAGTTATAATTAGTATACATATATAGTTGTTATTATTATTATAAAATTTATATTTTTAATTATTGTTTTACATAATGTTTTAAAATAAATTGAAAATGATTAATAATTCAATAATTGAATAAAAATGATAAAATTGCAATAATGATGATAAAATTGAATAATGATGATAATGATGATATATGATAATGATGAAAGGGATTGATATATAAATAAAAAGAGATAAGAAAATCATATAATTGAAAAAGGGAAAATTTAGGAAATTGTTGTAATTATATAAAAAGGTTTTTTCATTCAAAGTCGAAAGCGGAAATTAGGGAAATTCTTGAATTACCAAATGAAAACTTTTCTTTTTTTGGGTGTTTTGGAATATAGGAATAAGATAATAAAAAAATTTATATAACATAATTATTATTTTTATGAGAATAAAAATTTTTTTATTTTTTAATATTATTATATTTTTATTTATTATTATTATTTTATTATATATTATATTATTTTATTTTTAAATTTAAATTTTTAATAATAATATTTTAAATTTAATAATTTTTAATTAGTTATTCAAAATTATTAATATAATATAAAAAAATATTAAAAATATAAGTATTAATATAATGCTTTTTAATAATATTTAAAAAAATTTTATAATTAATTTTTAACATTTTTTTTTTTTTGTATTATATAATTCAAAAATAATTATTTTAAGTAATTAGTAATAACATATTATTGTTGTATTATATTATTAAAAAATTATATTATATTTATTTTTATATTTTATTTTTGGTTATAGAAATATTGCAAAAAATAATATAATAAATTAAAAATTTGGAAATAATAATGATAAATGAATAAGATAATAAATAATGAATATGATAATATGATGATAATAGGAAATGTGTTTTATATAAATAAAAGATAAAAACTTTAAAATCAAAAAAGGGTCCTAAAAATATAAGTTAAGAAAACTTAAAGTCAAAAGGGCTTTTTCAAATCTTGGTTTTGAGATATATAAAATATTTTTTAAATTTTTTTATAAATTTAATGGGGGTAATAATGAAATAATAAGAATTGATTAACATAAATAATATATAAATTAATAAAATATTTTATAATTTAAATTTTTAAAATTATTATTATTTTTTATTATTATTATTATTATATTATTATTTTATTATTATTATTAATTATTATTATTATTAAAATATTATTATATTCTTAATTAATATTTTGAAAATTATATACTGTAATAATAAATAATGTAAGTTATATAATAATTATGTAGTTTATTATTGTTTTTAATTATTATTTTTTATTAATTTTTAATTTTAAAAAAATTTTAAATTCAAAATAATAATAAAATAAAATAAAAAAAGATAAAATTAAAAATTTAAAATAATTTTTTTTTTTATTATTTTATTATTATTATTATTTTTTTTTTATATTATTAAAAAAAATTTTTTTAAAATTTTTAAAAATTTAAAATTTTTAAAAATTTTAAAAAAATTTTTAATAAATGAAAAAAAATTGAAAAATTATTATTTTTTTAAAAAAATTTTTTTAAAAAAAAAAAAAAATAAAAGAAAAAAATAAAATATGATAAAATTTTTTTTTATAAAAAAATTGTTATATATTTTTAAAAAAGGTATAAGAAAAAATTCCCAAAATAAAAAAAAAAATTTAAAAAAAAATTTAAATTTTTAAATATAAAAAAAGATTTTTTTTGATTTTTGGTGTTTTGGAATTTAAAATAATGTAAAAATTTACCAAATTGTTTTTAAATAAAAATTGTGAAAAAAAAAAAAAAGGAATTTTTGAAACTTTTAATTTTTTTTTATAAAAAAAAATTAAATAAAAATTTTAATTATTAAAATTTTTTATTTTTTTTTTATTCTTTTATTTTTATTAATATTCCAAAATTATTATTTAAAATAATAATTAAAAAAATACAATGAAAAATTATAATTTTTTTAAAAAATTTTTTTTTTTTAAAATTTTATTATTTATTTTATTGTTGTGGTTTTAGTTTTATGAAAAAATATATAAAAAAATAATAATTGCAAAAAAAAATAAAAAACAAAAATTTAGAATTTTTCTAATGAAATAATGATATAAATTAATATAAATGTAATCATAATTTTTTATATTTAATATTGTGGTAATAAAGAATGGGGCCATATATATATAAAAAAGGATAAAAAAAACTTTCCCAAAAGTGAAAAAGGGCAAAATTGCAAATATGTTTTGGATAAAAAAAGGGTTTTTGTTTTTTGGTGTTTTGGGAATAGGGGGTAATATGAAAAATTTAAAAAGGTTTTTCATAAAAAAAAAAAGAAAAAAAAATTTTTAAAAATTTTTAGAAAAAAATTTTAAAAAATTTTAATTTTTAAAAAATTTTTTATTTTTTTTATTTTTTTTTTATTAATAATTTTTTTAAATTATAATTTTTAAAATTAAATTTTAAATTAAAAAAAA
>NW_023656984.1:22500-25000 GCF_015228065.2 Penaeus monodon | reverse complement strand
GGTATTTTCTTAATAAGAGTTTTATTGTGGCGAATGACGAGGAAAAATATCGATGAGAACGAGTAATTTCAGAGCGTGAGAGAGATGTATTTATAGTCACCTGCACTGCATAATTATTCATTTTCATTCGCATTTTTTTTTCTTTCTTTTTTATTCTACTAGTATTTTCGTTTTCTTCTTCACTTGACACTATTCCGGTTTAATATAATAATAAGAATTTATGTCCACGGAAACATATACATTTGCAACAAGCTTCATTCTGCTTTTCTTATATATAAAAAAGGTTTATCGAGCAATTAATTTCCATGCAAACGCCTATGAACAAAAAGTTCTTACTACAAGCAATATATAGCGTCCGATCATAATACAATTCATTAGAATAAGTAACCCGTTTCTTTATCTTTATTGTATCTGCGCTGCTGCAGTGTTCAAAGACCAATTATTATATTATCACTGTAGCAACACTTTCCATCGTGTATTTTTACATGTCGCGACACCCCATGTAATGAATAATACATGGGATATAAATAATAGATCCCTGGAATGAAAAAGCCTATGCCCGTATCCGTTATTCAGATGCTATGCAATTTCCAATTCTATAGGCCTACTGCATTTCACAAAATATCTCTTAAGATCTTGTTTAAAATCTGGTTGATAGTATCATAATGCATAGCTTCAGATACTAATTACATCTAATTCAGCCTTTCTTCTTCAGTAAAAAAAAAAAATATGAATCACATATGAATTTCACATCTCACAAATCATAATAATTTAGTCAGGCGAATTTACACAGAATTCATGAACATTGCTAATAGCCCAAAAATGCGTTTAATATTCAAAAAATGCGTTTAATATTTATTTTATTAATTTAAACTTTCATCTATAACATATATTCACGCCAGTGCATTCCATCTCATGGCTTTAATGCATTTACGTGATCATACCGATGCGTATGTTAAAAATGAAGGCTTAAATTAACAAAAAAATTGAATAAGCGGGGGCATTAAACTGAAAATACCTTTAGACACGCTTACTTTCATAAGAATGAATTATCAAATTATTGAATAAACACATTTATTTTTTTATCTATTTCTTTTCTTCGGCGGTGGACACGCATGGCCTCCATGTAACCACAACATCTCTACGTCGCAGGTACACGACGCAGGCCACAGGCAGATGGTATTAGTGGCCGTGCTTGGGGCGTGCGTGGGGCTTCTGGGAGGCTTCATTATAATGGTCCTTCTCTTCTGCTGCTGGCACTTCATGATAAGGAGGTTTGTGGGTGTGGCTGGTGGGTGTGAGGGGTGGGGGGGGGGTGTTGTATGGGTGTGTTTCATGAGGCTGGTGGGTCTTTCTCGAAGGAGGTTGATGAGCGTCTCCCATGAGTGAGTGTTTCGTAAAAGCGAGCTTCACGAGCTTGTTATGGTGTTTCATGAGACTGGTGTTTTGCTTTTGAGAGGTATGTGGGTGTTTCATGAAGAGGTTGGGGAGTGTTTAATTTGTGAGGTTAGTAGATGTGTCTCGTGAATAGGCCTTTTGGCCCGTGAGGTTTTGGGCTTTTTTTATGAGGTTGATGGGTTTTTTGATAAAGAAAAAAGTTAATTTTTTTTCATTTTTTCGTTTATTCTCATAATTCCCACTAAGAATCACAAAAAAAGATCCTGTTTAGTTTGGCCCAAAATTTGTCAAAAAAAAAAAAAAAAAAAAAAAAAAAAAATGCGGAATTTATATCGTTGAAATTACATCCCTACACACCACACACCACACACACACACACCACACACACACACAAAACCACACACCACAATATAATATATAATATATATATATATATATATTATATTTTATATATACATAAATACACACACTGTATTTTGTGAGTGCATATATTAATATATATAATATAATATATAATAATAATTTTAAAATATATATATATTATGTATGTAATATTTTATATGGTTTTAATATTATTTAATATATAATTATATTGTCTATATTTTAAAATTTTTTATTGTGTATATATATGTGTATTATGTGAAATTATACATTATAACCTGTGTGTGTGTATCTGTTAATTAAAAGGCATATTGTGTGTGTGTGGTGATCTGTTATATATAGATGCATGCTTGTATAATAATATAAATTTATATTATATAATATTATATTTTTAATATATTTATATATTATAATATGTGGTGTGGTGTGTGGGGTTTACCTACAACCTTTAAAAAACTAATTAGCAATATCACCATTTTCCCCGCAAAAACCAAGCATATTATTGCATTTCGACAAGTCCAAAAAACACCTAGGGAGCGGATGTCATTGCGGGGGAGTCAAATTACGCATAAAACTACGTGATAACAGAGCCACGGGGTGTTCTCCATCAAAGAAAGAAGGAAAAAAAGAAAGAAAGGAAAAAGAAAAAAGAAAAGGAAGGAAGAAGGAAGGAGGAAGGAAAGAAAAAAGGGAAAGAAAAAAGAAAGACAAAAGAAGAAAA